>NC_091468.1:42621510-42922343 GCF_027789765.1 Dendropsophus ebraccatus
AGTCATTCATTCAGATGTGTATTGTGCCTCTTCTAGAGATTCAGAGAAACAAGGGAACGAGGTTGTCATTCCTTTTTCAATTACATTTACTGTAGCTATTAAATGTATGGTATTGTTGCAAATAGGTGGAACGTTTTGAAAGGAAATATATTGAAAGGTGTAAGCATTGTTCTTCCTGTCAATAAAGTTATTCACTGTTAAAATGGCACACTTATTTTTTTACTATTTGGTCTACTAACCAAAATCAGAGGCAGGGAGTAACTGGGATGGCTCACCGCAACTGTTCTGTATGGAAAGTGTCAAACATTGTTGGTGAATGACTCCATCTTGGTTGTGCACCCCTCACACCTGTCCAAGGCTTTTTGTAAATTTAGTATGGAATAAAGTTGGTTGAAAACTGTATTGGAGCTTGGTTGCTATTGAATCTATACTCTGTTATTTACTTTCATAGGACCCTCTATAGCACTGGTCGCTAGTATAGGTAGCTGTGAAGACTGCAGTAGGATTAGCTGTTATGGTGCGTTCACACCTATAGGATCTGCAGCTGATTTTCTGCAGCAGATTTCAGTTAAATAACTGAACACAGCATCAGATTTGATGCTGTGTTCAGTTATTTAACTGAAATCTGCTGCAGAAAATCAGCTGCAGATCCTGTAGGTGTGAACGCACCCTTAAAGTGCAGTTCTGGCCCCGACAATTGTGGTGGGTGCCCAGCCCACCTCGGATGGAACGGGCACTGCTTCTGTGCCCATAAATGTATGCACATACACTGCTAGCATGGATGTACAGTTATGCCTATTTACGTGAACAGGTTAATATACTGCATGACACTGGGCCCCTAATTATATTAGTACCATTGGTTTCTGATTACAATGGTGTCACATCCTGTGTCCCTGAATATTATAGTGTTACACATTGTGCCTCGAAATCACATCACATGACCCTCTAAACATAATGGCATAACCCACTGAACCCTGAATATAAGGACATGCATATAATTGAAGCAGGTGGGAGTAGATATGGGTCGGCATCTCACTTGTCCTCCAAATATACTGATACAATACATTGAGCTTCCCAAATATAATGATGGATAGAAAACATGGATACAGCCATAGGCCATAGTATCCATGTTTTCCAGCACTTGCTAGGGCTGCGTCTAACTTCTGTAGTAATCAAATGCCACATGCTTGTGTTCGGATGGACCTGCACTCATCCCTAGTCCCCAGATATAAGGCAGCAAATACAATTGAAGCCAGTGGATTGGATATGGGTTGGCATCTCCCCCTACCTTGTTATTTCTACCCACATCTGCATGCAATGTCCCTATAACTATATATCAGGTTATAGAACAGGAAGTGTTGTCAGGGGGACACTGGATCAGAGGAGCAGCTGACATAGCTTATAGCTTCAGACAATGATGAAGTAAATCTGCAATATAACACAATAGGATTGCTGAAATTTGCATTGCATTGTCTGTAGGTTTTTTATGAATGCAGAGAAAATTTGTTCTCAAATAAGATGAACAAAAGTCATATTATAAAGAACTCTACAGGTCAAGTTTTAAACTTTCAATTAGCCTGAACATGTGGATATAGGCTAGTTGGAACTATTAAAATGAATATATCTTCCAAACTATGGCTAAATAAGCTTTTGGACCAATATTGAATAAAAAGGTTCCGGATGAGGATTTCTGCTAATTGCAATAGTAGAGGGAACTATAATACTGTGCGCTGTCCTTTTACAAGAAAGCATGTCCCTGAATAATTTCCTAATGCCTTTTACTGTTCCCAGAGGGAACGTATAGAAAGTCTTATTTCCTGTACTCTTATAAAGAGCACTGATCAATATCTGGACACATGACGTTCTTCCATTCTTTCGTGTTCAATGTGTTCAGTGTTGAGTTGAGTGTGTTAGTGAGGTGGAGAGACACACGTATATGAAGCAACCAGAGACACTCAGTTTTTCTAGTCTATCTGTTATATCTACTATGCAGTGCTAGACACTACAAGAGGGAGAAAAGTCGGGGATAAACCCAGCCCATGACAAGAACCAGTCTACAAAGTGCAGGGCAGTATTCTGATACAAAGAGGAACTAGCCTGGATAGGACAAAGCTACCTAGAGGGTCTACGTATTCTATCTCGCAGTGCAAATAACCTTGGGAAGTCTCGGACACTTAGCTTCACCCAGGTAACACGTCTGGGGCTTGTATCCCCCAAGTAGGACGAGTACCTCAACACTGTAGGGCAAAAGGTGGTCAGGCATTAGTCTATACACAGGTACAAGTATCTCTCACTCTCAAGTATTTCTCTAACATTCTCTAAAGTCAAGCCTTAAAGTCTGTACAAAGATTATCTATTTGCTGCCAAAGTGTTTTATACTATTCAGACACTGCACAGTAAAGCTGTTCTATTTTTATCAACGGGACTTCATCTCTTACTTTGCACCAGCACCTATACACCTTCGCCTTACACCTTGGGTCATTCTTGCCCTTTCTTTGGGTGGCGGTATCGATAGTCCGGGTGGGTCAATTGCCACTCAGGACTGCCGTGACAAGAGCCCAAGGGACCCATCACTGACTATTTGGAGAACAGTACAGACTGGCTTCACTAAAAACATGTACCAACATCACACTTGTGTGCTGGACTAGCACTGGCATCACAACAATACCATCACAGGGCCGAGTAGTACCAACACGAACAAACACCACACTGGTATATTGTTTTTTTTTTCTGTCCGACGCCAGCAGAAGAATCATGCCATTCTCTTGCCGTGCACCGGCCCGGTTCTATGACCTAAAGGTGGGCCCGGCACCTCCCCAAAGTGAAGATATCCTATTCCCTCTGTGACGCGCCTCCATTTATTTTAATAGAGAAGTGACAAAGAAGGGAGGGGATATCATCACACTGGGGGTGCCGGGTCCGCCTGATGAGTGCAGAAACCAGGCAGCACTGGAAAGAGTACACCACTTCCTGCAGGACATACAGCAGCTGATAAGTACTAAAAGACTTGACTTTTTTAATAGAAGTAAATTACAAGTCTCTGGCACTCTCAGGCACCACCTGATTTGAAAAAAATAATTGTGGGTGAACTGCCCCTTTAATTACATGGGCTCGTGTTACCATGTCTGGTACAATTATATACAGTATTTCGGACTCTTGTTTGATAGTAGTGCTTGCTACTGCTGCTAAAACTACTAAGGATTGGTAGTGACCTACGGCCTCTTCCAAAAGACTTTTAACCCTATAGAGACTTCCATTTGCACATCAGGACACACATCTGATGTACATGCAATTTAATCTATATAATAAAAATGGAAGTCTGTCTGTCCCGTATAGACTTCCAAACGCCTGAACCGTTTGACCCCAAATTTGGCCCACAGATACATTGGGTGCCCAGGAAGGTTACAGCAAAGGTCCCGTCCCCGCCAGATGTACAGGAGGGGAGAGGGATGGGGAATAGCGCCCCATAGAGATGAATGGGAAAATCTCCACATTGCACACACAAGTCTTTCCAGCAATGTACATGTGAGGGAATTAGCCTCAGCCAGAGATAGAGAGATAAATGTGCAGATCCCAAAAATCACATACATGACCGTCAGGCCTGGTGGGACTCAATGAAATAAGTGGTAGAATGTTCTGGAGATCGTATTTTACCTCACAAAGATGATATCAGTGTGTGACCACACACCCCTAAACCCAAACACTATTGGTAGTTAGGTAGCCTTAGCAACCAATATGGTTACCACTTTCATTTTCCAAGTGAGCTATTACAGTTTCCTGTTAAAGCGACTCTGTACCCACAATCTGTCCCCCCCAAACCACTTCAGATAGCTGCTTTTAATCCAAGGTCTGTCCTGGGGTCCGTTCGGCAGGTGATGCAGTTATTGTCCTAAAAAACAACTTTTAAACTCACAGCCCTGTGTCAAACGGCCGTGGCCTAGATTGTGTATGCATTAGGCTGCCACTCCCTCTCCGTCCCTCCTCCCCACCCTCTTCATCATTAGGAATGTCCCTAGAACATTTTCTCCTGTCTGAACATTGCACAGGTGCTTTAACGACCCAGCCCATGTTCTGTGCTCACACAGCTGAGGAATAGGAGGCAATCTGCCTGGAGCATTTCTAATGATGAAGAGGGTGGGGAGGAGGGAGAGAGAGGTTGTGCCAGCCTAATGCATACACAATCTAGGCCATGGCCGTTGGGCACAGGGCTGCGAGTTTAAAAGTTGTTTTTTAGGACAATAACTGCATCACCTGCCGAATGGACCCCAGGACAGATCTTGGATTAAAAGCAGCTATGTGATGGTACAAGTGGTTTGGGGGGGTCAGATTGTGGGTACAGAGTCACTTTAACTATCATTTGCAATGACAATAAACAGGGCCCAAGGCCAAGCGCTGCAGATAGCAGGTTTTCTAGTAATACATATAGATCTATAGATATGGGTGGCTGTCCTCCAATACTTCATACCGATTCACACAGGACACCTCATCACCAGTATTGTTCAGTATGTTGTACAAACACAAACCTCCACAATACACCATGACTTATAACCAGCTGTCATTCCCATGTGGTTTGTATAAGAACACCTACTTCATTGCTTGTGGTTTTTCACAATGGTTTGTTATGTCGATTTGGCACAAAACTTGAGAAACTCCCATTGACACATTTTAGTGAATTATTCATCCTAAATCAGGTTTGACTCATGCCTCCCATGTTATTAGCACATTGCCTTCTGATCATAAATAAGACTCATTATTATGCCTCCGAACCGCTGACCCCTTCTCAAGCATCTTCTCCTAAATAGACAGGGCTATTTTATAATGCCATTGCTCTATATGAGGCAGGGAAATATTAGAATATAACTCAGAACAATTTTTAACCCTAGCCATGCTGGTTAAACCAGCTGTCATACACCATAGGCATAGACACCTCATGGACATACATAGTCTAGTGTAATAAGCAGAGCTCTCATACTGATTCCATAATTGCCAGAAAATGTAATGACATGCCAGTCTAAAACCTGTCCTTATTCTCACAGCTGGATCTTGTCATTTCCACTGAAAGAACTATGCTTCATAACTAGTATAAAAATGCTGAATACTTCTATAAAAGATATTTCAGGTGTCTACTGTCAGTGGACACTGAGGGTTTGTTAATTAAAGGGGTAATCGTTTTCTTTTAAATTAGCTGGTTTCAGAAAGTTTTATAGATTTGCAATGTACTTCTATTTAAAAATCTTAAGTCTTCCCATACTTATCAGTTGCTGTATGTTCTGCAGGAAGTGGTGTATTCTTTCCAGTCTGACACTGTGCTCTCTGCTGACATCTCTGTCCGAGACAGGAACTGTCCTGAGCAGTAGAGGTTTTCTATGGGGATTTTCTACTGCTCTGGACAGTTCCTGTCTCAGACAGAGGTGGCAGAAGAGAGCACTGTGCAAGACTGGAAAGGAAACACCACTTCTTGCAGGACATACAGCAGCTGATAACTAAAGATGCGCGGACCGTCGGACTTTTGGTCCGACGGCATCTGCGCTTGATCGTGATCCCTGTGATCCCGGGTGCATAGTTGCGATCCCGGTGATCCCGGTAATATGCGGCCAGGAAATTCCAGGGAATTCCAGATCGATTCCCTGAAATATCCTGGCTGCATATTCCTGGGATCGCAACTATGCACCCGGGATCACAGGCATCACGACCGAGCGAACTGCTTTCGGACCAAAAGTCCGAAAGGTTTCCTCATCTCTACTGATAACTATGGGAAGACCTAAGATTTTGAAATAGAAGTACTGTCCATTACAAATCTATATAACTTTCTGACATTAGTTTATTTGAAAAAGATTTTTGCCAAAGTACCCCTTTAAGAGTTCTATCTACAACAGGGATAGGGAACCTTCAGCTCTCCAGCTGTTGCAAAACTACAATTCCTAGCATGCCTTGACAGCCTACAGCAGGTTTAAACCATCAAACACCATTATACTTCTACTACTAAGTCTGAGTCCACTTTCACTGCTTGGTTAGTGTATCTGGTTACTGTCCCCATCCCACTAGTGACATATTCTATCTCTCCCAAGCCAATGAACATGCATCTTGCCCCTGCTGTCCATGATGTAGTTCCCTAGTGTCTAAATCATATGCCCATAGTGATGCAGTGGAGAGATATATTGTCCCTGATAATCTAGTTGTATCATACTCATTAGGTCACTGGTAGCCCAGAATCTGTTCAAAGGTCACCTGTTGGTTTCCTACATACCCCCTAGTGGTGAAGTGGATAACAATTTCCCTATGGTAATTCACAGATTTTTCAAAATGTTGATCCCATTAAATGGATATTCTGGAGAAAAAAAAATCTGTGCTCTTTGCTGCCACCTCTGTCCCTGACAGGAACTGTGCAGAGCAATAAAGGCCTTCTGTGGTTGCTTCTGCTCTGGACAGCTCCTGGCAGGGACAGAGGTGGCAGCAGAGAGTGCTGTGTCAGACTGAAATGCACACACCACTTCCTGCAGGGCATACATCAGCTGGTAAATAATGGAAAACTTGAGTTTTTTTAAATCAAATAATTTACAAATCTGCATAACCTTCTGTCCTGTCCTAGATGATCTAGGACAGGAGTACCCCTTTAAGTGTTTTCATATACCTGTAATATAGCTGTCTCCATAATATGATGAGGTTTCTTTAACGCCTTGTCCCATATCAGTTCTTTTCCTTGCCATACTTAGAGAATTGTTATATTCCAGTGAAGGAATATATGAATTGCTGCATGCAGTAATCCAGTCTGTATTTTTCTTCCTAATTATATCAATTGTGCTCTGTATAATTTGCTGGCGAAATGCATTTTATGCTATTTCCCTAAACTCAGCAGAAAACTTAGTCTTTTCCCCTTGATACCTCCCATTAGAATTCAACGAGCGAAAGTGCATTTTGTGAAATTATAGCTCCCTCTCCTGTTTCATGTAGTTAAAATGAAAAATAATTCACTAGCTGATAAAAAGTAGTCATTGTCTGAATACAATGTGTAATTTTTATGCTATACAGTGGTCGACCATTGTATGTTGAAACCGTAACTCTATGGAAATCTGGTAATTGATTCTGAAGCTTCTAAAATATCATCTCAAAATGTGAAGAAATGTAGAGGAGTGGAGCTCTTTCAGAGTCCTGTACAGATCACACAGTGTCCCAGAAGAATAAAGTGAAGCTACCCTCACCTGGTGCCCAATGAAGCTGCTCATCCTGGCAGAGGTAAAGGGCAGCACAGGACATATAGTATCATACTGTACTGCAGGGAGGCGCTACTAGACCAGCCAATCACTGCAGGCACTTCAATAAGGCCCCAATTCCACTAAGCAAAGGACGCTGAATTTACGAGTGGAGTCCGCGCAATGGATGCGGCTTGAGATTCTGGCTATCCTATTGCTTCAATGGGATTTGTCATGCACCTCTGCTCTTTACTCAAAGAATGATGTCCAAAGGCGCCCATACAGTAAACATCCACTTTTGAGACCATAACGTTTTTGTACATGTGTTCTGGTGTTTTTTGCTTGTTTTTTAGCTGAACAAAATACATTAGTATACAGTTATAGTCTTAATCAGATGACAATATGTAGGGTCCATACCATAGAGCTGTGTTATACTACATTGCAGTGTATCATAGAGTTTGTCCGAATGTAGTGTCCCAGTATCGATGTGCCGCGAAGTCTGTATTCCAACTGTCAAAAGGTATCTCTGTAAGTTGTCACATTCTGGGATGATGAGTGCCTTTTTGCACTTTCACCACTTGGTGTCTCACTCTCCCCTATTCTCACTGCATAGCTGAAGGTCTGAAGGGTTAACTGTAGAGATGAGCGAACCGGGTTCAGGTTCGAGTCCATCCGAACCCGAACCTTCGGTATTTGATTAGCTTTGGCTGCTGAAGTTGGATAAAGCTCTAAGGTTGTCTGGAAAACATGGATACAGCCAATGACTATATCCATGTTTTTCACATAGCCTTAGGGCTTTATCCAACTTCAGCAGCCACTGCTAATCAAATGCCGAAAGTTCGGGTTCGGATCGACTCGAGCATGCTTGAGGTTCGCTCATCTCTAGTTAACTGTTTATTCTGTTTATGTTGTCTAATTACTGGCATGGGTGTCTCATACTTTCTCTACCTACAAGACACTTACACCTCCTTTCTTGCTAGCACTTTCCCCACCAATAGAAGTTTAGACCCGCTCAGCCCGATATAGGATAGTTAATTCCTGGTGGGAGGGTCTTCTGTTTGTGGGTGTTTGGAGAGAGAAGATAGTTTGTTGGAGTTAAAGAGAGAAAGCTTCGCAGTGCTTTACCCAAAGGTGGGGTAACTGTCACCCGGAAACACCTTGCCTACGCCTGGGATAACCTATTCTACAGTTAGTCAGGACAATCCAGAACACGGACTAGTCTTCAGTGGAGCAAAGTGTGTAAGCCGTCGGACTCCATTAAAACATGCATAACTTACTCGGGGAACCTTGAGGGGTTAGCCATACCCAGTTGTTCAACCCTGGTACTTGTACTACGAGACCTGACACTCTGTGGGTTCCTCTGGCATAAGGCGGTCTTTATCTTTTTTCTCAGTCTTAACCGTAAGTATGAAATTCTTCATTATCATATACTACAAGTTGTTCCGGCAGAGTTCTGCACGACTAGGCAAGGCCCCAAGACAGCCCCTTAACCTTACTACACCTAAGTAACACCTACTACCTACTACCTTCACTACAAGCACCTAGGCCCCAAAGTACTCTGTATTGTCGATTAGGAGAAAAGACATTATTGCACGCCAATTATTGTGATTATCTTTTGCGCTCATTCATTCTTAGGCTATGTTCACACTGCGTATGTTTCCGGCCATAGTGCGAACTGCGAATATACGCACGTAGTTTTGAGGTTGATGCGTTCGCTTGAAAGTATACGATATACGCCCGCACAATGCACACTACGTATGAGCTTACGGCCGGATCGTATACGGCGCTGTGAAAAATTAACAAGACCATTGTTTGAGGACGGAAATGTTGAAACTCACGGCCGTGGATTTCCATGCGGTCCCGTACGAAGTACTTATTTAAGCCAAATTGAATTTGATTTTTCAATCAAAAAGGTTCTGTGTGGTTTACGGGGCTGGGCGAAGATTTCCAAGTAAATGACCTGTTTCAGATCGCTTCGAAACAAGCTAGGGAAGCATAACTGTACCACGGGCATATGTTCGTGATTCGTACACATCCGGCCGCATGTCTATTTTTCCCACGCCCGTAGTTTCAGCCGCACATGTACGGCGGCGTACGGAATGCGGCCGGACTCGTACGCAGTGTGAACATAGCCTTAAACTGTATTGCACAGAATATTACTGTAGTAAAGTGTTATCCTGGTTAAATGCTGGACTTTACAAAGCTTAGTGCAAGTATACACAGCAGTAACGGATTATAATAGGTCCTTTTTGGGTGGAAGCCCGGGGTCCTGAGTAGAGATGAGCGAACTGCTCGGACTTTTGGTCCGAAAGCAGTTCGCTCTATCGGCATGCCTTTGATCCCGGCCACATACTTGCGCTCACGGGAATATGCGGTCACGATATTCCAGGGAATCCCTGTTGAATTCACTGGAATATCCTGCCCGTATATTCGCGGGAGCGCAAGTATGCGGCCGGGATCAAAGACATGATAAGAGAGCGCCGTGCCGTCGGACCAGAAGTCTGACGGTCCGCTCATCTCTAGTCCTGAGCTCCTAGGGTGCCCATGGCTGCCCAAACAGACTTATACTTTCAGTGGTGTATTGTCCCTGGCTACAGTTCTGCCATGGTTTGCAAACAATCACTGCTTTTTTTATCTCGATTTGGCACAAATCAGGGCATCATGAAATTATCTATCCTGTACTATAAACACCACGCTAGTGCTGCTATAGTTACAGTGGGGTGGGGGGCCCAGGCTTGTCGAACAGCCCGGGGCTTATGGTAAAATAAATCCGCCCCTGGTACTCTTGGCCACCGTGACAAGTGCCCAATCAAAACACCACCACCTAGCCCACTGCTGTTACCACCTAGCAACCCCGGGCTACGACATGAGTGTGCGACATTTGATTATCAGTGGCTGCAGAAGTTGGATGTAGTCCTAAGGCTGCCTGGAAAGCATGGATACATCCATAGGCTATATGCACGTTTCTAGGACTCCCTAAGTCTTCATCCAACTTCTTCAGCCACCTGCAATCAAATGCTGCATGCTTAGGTTCGGGCAAACCTCTGTGTGCTCAAGACTAGCTCATCTCAATGCTAGCCATGTATTCTCTAACATATTATACAGCATGCTATAAAAATTAGGATGTAATTATTTCACTAGATATGAAAAGTATAGACAGATAGCTAGATAGATAAATGTGAAAATGATAGATAGATAGATAGATAGATAGATAGATAGATAGGAGATAGATATGTAGATAGATAGATAGATAGGAGATAGATAGATAGATAGATGTAAAAAGGATAGATAGATGATAGATAGATAGATGTAAAAAGGATAGATAGATAGATAGATAGATAGATAGATGTAAAAAGGATAGATAGATAGATAGATAGATAGATAGATAGATAGATAGATAGATAGATAGAGTATAGAGCGATAGATGTGAAAAACATAGATAATAGCAGGTTAAACCAAAAGTTTAAAAAATTTAAAAACAAAAACAATCTATCTATCTATCTATCTATCTATCTATCTATCTATCTATCTATCTATCTATCTCCTATCATCTATCTATCTATCTATCTATCTATCTATCTATCTATCTATCCATCTATTTTCTACTGTATCTCTTTTCCCTTGAAAACACAACACAGGTTTTAAGTACAACAAAGGTCGTATCTATCTAGTGTCCATTTAGTCAGAATAAAATCTTCTTCTCCGCACTTCTTAGGATTTGCTTCCCAGAGTCCCCGTATTATCACTTCATTAGACAAGCCTGACTAAACAACTGTTAAAAGAAAAAGCCTTTTACCTCTTGTTGCTGTTTTCCCATTTTCTGTCCCCATTCACGGATGTGTCTAGAATTTCCTCTGGACACAAACACTTGGATGATGATAAGTGCAGCACGCATAAAACATATCTGGAAATGAAAGGCAGAATCTTTCAAGTTTTGTATGTGAAATCAACTGCCAGCCTATACTTTGTTATTCAATTGGAAGATAGAGTCTTTTTGACAGTCCTAACATTCTAAGCCGTGGCCCTGCTGGGCACAGCAGGAGTCGCACGCTGAGTACCATCTGTCAGAGCTTTAGACTTTTTGCAACCACACCTTTACTACGCTGTAAAAAAGACACTCAAAGACACTAATGCTTTCTAGTTTATTAGTTGATCAGAGAGTTACAGTGTTGTATTGATTGTTTTATAACAAGGATGTGGATTTGATGCTATAAATTGCCATCAACTACATGATGCACAACTTTACAGCGGAAAACAAATGAGCTGATCATAAATAATCTCCTTATAGATTTTTTTTTAACTGTGAGATTGGAAGTGTATTTTAACTAGTTTAAGATGAGGCCATTTTCCCTATTTAAGAACACGCTTTGTATGCAATTTTTATATTATTTTTTTGAGATATCTAGGAAAATACAAAAAAAAGGAAAAAAAGAAAAAAAAAACATCTGTTTTTCAAGCTATTTAAATGCATTTTTTAATGCATTACTTTGATTGTCTTTATATAGGGATTATGGTGGGACACCGAGGTACCACTGTATGTACGTTAAAAAGGAAAAAACTGATACAATAACGGATGGTAAAAAAATAAACAGCTGCTGAATCATGTTTCTCATTGACTTCCATCATATTAAAAGAAAACGAAACATTGTTTTTTTTGTTTTTTTTTTACATACACAAACATTTCCTTTCTGTACGTTAATAGTTAAATGTCCTGAAATGGGAAAGGGGAAATAGATGAAAAAATGTAATGTGATCCTAGCCTAACTAGGGCTAATTATCTATCTATCTATCTATCTATCTATCTATACAAAAAAGCAAAACATTTAGTTTCTAGCCCTGGCCCTCAATAACCTAAAAATATAGGGGGGGATTTATCAAACAGGTGTGAAGTAGAATTGTCTTAGTTGCCCCTAGCAACCAATCAGATACCATCTTACATTTTTCAAAGACTCTGTGATGAATGAAAAGGGGAATGTTTTTAGGTTATTGAGGGTTATTGAGGGTTAGAAACTCAATTTTTTTTCTTTTTTTGCATTCCCTTTATTAATTTATTTATATATATTGGGGGACATTTATGAAGCATCTGCCCGAGGCATACGCCAGGGAGAAGGTGCAGACTCCCTGACGTACACCTCCAGTACGGGTGGGCTCCGATGGGTGGGCTGGGGGGAGCATGGGAGGGGGCGTGACAAGGTGGGCAGAAGGCGTGGTCTCCTCCCGCACCTCATTTATCATGATCCAAATCATGATCCAAATCTATGATTAGCATTTTTTCATCTATTTCACTGTTCCCATTTCAGGATGTTTATTAATGTACAGAAAAAAAAATGGTTGTGTATGTAAAAAAAAGGGATCTATTTTATTTTTATTTTTTTATATAATGTAAGACAATTGGAAACGTAAGACATTCAGCAGCAGCTGTTTCAGTGATTCAGTGATCGTTCATGCAGCCCAGCCATGATTGGTGGTGCCTTCCAGTGGTACTGCAAAGGAGCGCTGATCTCGCTAATCCGCACTCACTTGTATCCTTGCATCATATGAAGCCATGTAAAGGAACCCTTAAACTCACTACAAGCTGATCTGGGTCCCAGAAGCTCCAAACATGACATAATGTTAACAAGAGGACCTACTGTTACTAGGCACATCCTATACCTATGCAGAGCCAATCAGGTGCTCAACATAATGTACAACTCCAAACCTCATTTCCATGAATATTTCTATGACAATCTAATAAAACAACAGAACAACTTCTTTAAAAAAAATAGTTTATGTGGGTGATCAGATGACAGTTTTGCTTCTGAAAACCCTGCAATCAGCTGAAACCACCAAGTAAAAATATGCACAGCAGCTACAGAAAAAGAAAGTATTATCTTATGCACATTTATATTAAGGGTCAGTTCACACGAAGTAAAACTGGAGGAATTCCGCGGCGGAGAATCCCGCCATCCTCCATGTCATACTGCCAGTCTATGAGAGGGCTTGCGTGCTTCTCTCTGCTCGGAAGAATGGACATGTTCATGTCTCATAGACAGCCAGTATGACATGGAGGCTGGCGCGATTCAGTGGCAAAGAATTCCGTAGCAGAATTCCGCCAGTTTTACTCTGTTTGATCTGGCCCTAATGGTTGACTATCTGTATACAATCTGTAGGAGCAGGAGTTGCCTTTTCTTAGAAATTCTCTGATCCAGCTAATAAAGGGGGCACCACGCAGTGGACCCCTGGATTGCCCTGTTGATATGGCCTATTTAATATTAGAGATGTCAGTCTTTTCCTACATCAGCTTAAGAATTTTCTCTCAGACTTACACATCAGGCAATTATATTACCAGTACTGTGCTGGGCTGTCAATGATGAAAGCATGGAACAACATCATCCCCAGGTGTCTGCACAGGAAGGATTTCTGTTATGTACATTTTGACAGCCCTATCTGATAACATAGGGTTTCATTTAGCTGAGTATGATTTGAGCAAGAAGATATTTTGGTCTGAGACAACTCCAGGTGTCCATTGCTAGGGCCATCAATTTTTTTTACCTAAAAATAAAATATTTTTCTAAAATGGGCAGATTTATTAATATGCGCCCCAGACTTATGTTGCGGAAAAGGTGCCGATTTTAGCATTTTCCATGGCGTAAGCCAGGTGTAAGCCCCTTGAGTCTGATGGGTGGTGGGGTTATGCTACGTTTACACGGAACGATAATTCGCCCGATGGTACAATTAGCGATGTCGGAGTAACGTTTTTTTTTTCCATAATGATCAGCGTTAAGACGGTACCATATATCGTACCGAAATTCGTTTTGCGATCACTTAAAGCCTATTTCACACATGCGTTAAATCGGTGAACGACTGTTCACATGGAACGAAATGCAAATTTTTTGCGACCGATCAACGACGATTTGAGAACTTGTTGAAAGATCAAAATGAACGATTTCTCGCTCGCCGTTTGATCGTTCGCTGCGTTTACACGTACGATTATCGTTCGAATTCGATCGTTATCAAGCGAATTTGCACGATAATCGTTCCGTGTAAGCGCAGCATTAGTCTAATTTATAATGGTTTACACCTGGAAACAGGCAGAAATCATGGCAGAAATCTAAACCTGCCTCTGAGAAGGTGTAAATTCTGTGACTGCTGATCTTGCCGGGTTTGTGAGATGTGAATCTTTTTAGTTAATCTGGCTGGGTAAATGGGGGTGAGGCTTTTTTTAAGACTGGCAAACAAGTACGCCACTCTTGATAAATCTCCCCCAGAATGCCCATACACATGTCCATACTATAGCTAAGGTTTATGTATCACTCATCTTGATCAGGACACTAATACAACTCCCATATAGCAGTTCAGTTTGTCTCAAAATTTTACCCTGAGGTTTTTCTTTCAGACAGAACATTTTTTGATGCGTGACAATACTGTAAATCTCTAAATTTGCTATTGCCCCTACTAGTCAGAATCCTACTCCACACTGACGAGGGGCAAAAACCCCGAAACGGCTGTCTGTGGATGGAAGCCTGCCTTGGCAAGCCCTTGTCATGATCGCAATACTCGCACCTTGAGTTAGACATTGACAAAAAGGGGCCACCCTGGTGTTTCACTATTTATGTTCCAATACTCGCAACCGAGTGGGACTTAAGGGGCTATTTATCAGGGTGGTGTGGTGCTCTCCCTATCATGGAGGCACCCCGTGGCAACAGGCTAGAGATATCTGGCTATCCCATGTTTTGAGACTCGCAACCGAGGCTCCACGGACTACTGTTTTGCATATTTAAATTTTTGGGGGCATCAGTGGAGACTCTTGATTGAGTACTTCATTGGAATTTTTTTCACTGTTCTCCTTGAGTTCAGTGATAACTGTGTTTTGTTGGTCGATTTCTCTAAATAGGTCATATAGTTACTAAATAGCACCAATATACATTATAAGGAGCTAATAGTATCTCCATACTTACAGTATTACAAACATACTGTTACTGACCAAACCTAGAATACCAAGACCAATATGACAAATAATACAGGTAGTATAAAGGGACAGATATTACTGCCACACCATGACCACTACTATTACCACCTTACTGTTACTAAACAAATTCATTTTTTAACCTTTCCTCCCCCCCCCCCCCCTCCATTTAGTCCCTGCCATCAGGAAGACTTTTCCCAGCCTTCATCTCCTCAAAATCCACAAACATTTTAGCCTCCAAGCTACAGCACACCATCTACATTGCCCTCTGTGCCTCAATGTAATAGTTAGGCCAACCTCTGTGCCCCCATATGGTATTAGTCCCATCTTTTTACCAGTATGGTTTTAGGTCACCCTCTGTGCCAACATAAGGTATTTAGCCCACCTATTTTCCATCATAAAACATTAGGTCCATTGCTGTGTCCTCGTGACCTAGTTTTTGCTCCCATATAGTAGTTGTGCTCTCTTCTGTGTCACCATATAGTTGTTAGACCTACACTTTTGCCCTAATATAGTATTAAGTCCACCTCTTTGTCCCAATATAGTAGTTCGACACCCCTTTACCTAATATAGTAATTAGCCCCTTCAGTGCTCCCTTAGGCTGGGTTCACACTACGTACATTTCAGTCAGTATTGTGGTCCTCATATTACAACCAAAACCAGGAGTGGATTGAAAACACAGAAAGGATCTGTTCACACAATGTTGAAATTGAGTGGATGGACGCTATTTAATGGCAAATATTTGCTGTTATTTTAGAACAATGGCTGTTATATTGAAATAATGGCAGTTATTTACTGTTATATGGCGGCCATCCACTCAATTTCACCATTGGGTGACCAGATCCTTTCTGTGTTTTTAATCCACTCCTGGTTTTGGTTGCAATATGAGGACCACAATACTGACTGAAATATACGTAGTGTGAACCCAGCCTAATAGTGTAAGACACCCTCTGTGCCCCCAAAAAGTATTAGGACCACCACTTTGCTCAATGTAATATTAGGCCCATCTCTCCCCCCCCCTTTTGTTATTTAGGCCCTACTTTTTACCATCATATAGTAGTAAGCCCACCTATGTGCCCCTATAAAATATAAGACCCACTTTGTGTCCCCATATAATAGTTTTGCCTCCTTTTTGCTCCATAAAGTATTAGACCTCTCTGCACCCCCATATAGTAAGGCCCACTCCCTCCCCACAATTTAAAAAGCAACTGACCTATCACATTGCTCTCCTGCAGCTCCTGTCAGTCCTGCCGGTCTCCATGAGTCCCAATCAGTGTATGTATGTATCTGACTGTGTGTTATTACAATATAGCCATCACTTCTTGGCTCCCGCTTCAGCGACTTTTAGTCCATGCTCATTACTGCTTCCAAAATGAGTCTTTTCAGCAGAACCTGTCTGCTCAGCTAATCTCTTTACACAGTGGTGTCCTGTCTCAGTCGGGCTTGTTTCGGTAGCAGACATGGACAGGACACTGGAAGTCACTGGAATAGGAGCTGTCGGGGGCTGAATTAGGTTAGTATAATATTTCATTATTCAATTTTTATTGCGCTCCAATGAAAATATGAAAATTTTAGGATACAATAGGGTAGGGTTTGAGACACAAATGAACTTTGAGCAAAATTTTGGTTTTGAGTAATAAGTAGAGATGAGTGAATAGCCATAGCCATAGGCTGTATCCAAGTTTTCCAGGCGGTCCTCAGGCTGTATCCAACCTCTCCACGGAGCGGGCAGACAGCGGGAATCAGAAGCCGAGGGTTCAGGTTCATACGAACCCGAACCTCGGCCGGTTCGCTCGTCTCTAGTAATAAGGCTCAAGCGTTTCAAGTGAAAAAAGTTTAAGAAGCTTAACTTAAACTTAGAACCCAATAAAATTGCAGCAATATTACAGTAAAGTAAAGCCAGGCTAAATATGTTGTGAATGCTGGCAGGACTGCATCTACAAATCTGCCTAAATGTTCTTCATTCCATGGATTGCCAACATTTTCCCGAGTTTGCTTTTCATTTTGTGGAAATTGAGGTCGTTGAATGGTTTGATATAAAATTCTCAGTGGAGCTAACACATTTTATCAGGTCGCACAACTTTTCCAGCTCCATATATCTTTTTATAGTTGCTAAAGAATGACAGATTCTTTTTTAGTTTGTCCTAATGAAGAACACAGCAGCGAAAGAGCCTCCTAAACCTTGCGAGGAGTTCCACTGGAAATGGCCAGCTGAAGCACCTGTTCCCTGCCCCCCCCACCTGCCATTGGCTGCTGCTCGCTGCTGTTACTGAGGTCTCCGGAGGCTTCTATTTGCCTTGTAATGGAATAAAAAAAAGCTTAGAGTGTGGCAGTTGCTGTAAGTAATTGTGCAGATGTTCTCGTTCACACCAGTAGTCCTTGAATTTAGCAGCTTTAGCTCTTGTCAGGTTTCTGCTGCCTTTTTACTGAGCAGATATTAACAGAAATCTGCAAGCCGGTATTACGTGCCATGTTCCAGCAGAGGCAGGGGAGAAGCCGCACTCGCTCTTTATGCACTAGATGAAAGTTGGGTTTGATTTACTCGGCGATGATCATTTAATTAAAAAAGTATTTTCCAGGCTTTATGAGTTTGGTCTCAAATCCAGACGGCGTTACACTTGTACATGGTGCTGCTGCTGCTATCATAGTTCTGAGCGCTAGGGGAAGACAAAATATTAAACATGCTAGCAAAGGTATTTTGTGTATTTTTATAGTGCTTTTAAAATTCATTAAAATTCATTTTATTTCTATATAGCAATTGTCAGTGTCGGACTGGGGTATCTGGGGCCCACCAGAGGAAATCCTCCTGGGAACCCATCAATGAAGAACCAGTGAGAAAAGACATGTCAGTCAGTGTTCGTACAGGTTCTAAAGCTGGGGGCCCACCGGAGGATTCTCCAGTCCTCTGGTTGGCCAGTCTGACACTGTCAATGGTACGGTGTAAGGCTATGTTCAGACTTTGTATGACACCGGCCGTTCCATGCCCAAAAGAAGGTTTTATGAGTTCGGTCTCAAATCCAGATGTGTTTACGCTTGGGTTTACGCTGAGCGGGTACTTTCCCCTCCCCCCCCCCCCCCCCCCCCCCCCCCCCCCCCCCGTCTTCAGCAAAGTTCTTATTTTGGACAGACTACACCTTTAAAGGGAACTCCGGATAAGAAAAACTTGTTTTCTATTTAAAGTACGTTAAAAGTTATATAGATATGTCTATACAATGTATTACCATATCTGTACAGTTCTGCCACACTGGTAGCTGATAGAAATCCAGGAAGTGAAAAAAAATGCCCCCTGTGCCAATTCACATTGTCTCCTGCTCCTTCTGCTCTCCCCCCCCCCAGGAGACAAATCTTCCATGCCTCTGCCTCACATTGTGTGTATTTGCTGATGATGCAGACAGGGGGCAGGGCGTGATGTCACAGGAGGTGCGGCTGAATAACCCAATCCCTTGACTGATTCTTTATCTCTGACCGAACAGAAGCAGCTGCTGCACTAATTTTACTGATTGTAATGGGTGGGGGCTGTGATGATCACATGAGGGAAAGCATTGCATTCTGGGAAATGCCAAACCAGGAAGAACAGAAACACAATACAGAACAAAAAAACCCCAAACAAATGGATTTTTGGTAGTTTCAAAACTGGGATAGACAGGTAAGTAATGTGTTATGCTTCTGCAGAAGTTTCATTTTTTTTAACCTCTACTTGGAGTTCCCCTTTAAGTAATACAATGCAAGTAATGTCAATGTATGGCTGAAAAAACGATGCCTAAGGCTATGTACACACTTCCTTTTGACTGTATTTTCAGCCATAAAAATAAGCTGCTTTTCATGCGACAATGGCTGAAAGTATATATATATATATATACTGTATATTTTTACAGTAATGCATGAAAAAAAATGTTTTTTAAAGCTTGCAAATACTGAAGGATGTCAATAAACGTCTGAAAAAACGGCATGCCACCTGACTTACTGTTAAAATTACGGCAATAAAATGAATTTATGTATGAATAAATAAATAGCTGTTTTACTATTGAGTAAAAAAAAAAAAAGTAAAAAAAAAAAAAAGAACAACTTTTTAGTTCTTTTTTTTTTAACCTAAAAACAGGCAAATTATATGGGCACTGTAAACAACCATGCACATATTTATTTAATGAATATAATAAACGTTATTTTTTTAAGTTAAAGGGGTACTCTGAAGAAACAAAATTGTTTATAATTAAACTTTGATTTGAATTTTTTTCCCTTTAAAATGCCTTTTAAAACGACCGACGCCAAAACTATTTACGTAGGTTGCCAGAAGTCCGCTTTAATGAATGTTAATGGCCAAAGGAAACAGAGCCAACTCATAACCCATTCTTCCATAAATTACTAAAACTAATGTTAATGATCAATTCGTTCCCAACATTAATAAACTTTATCTTAGAATTATTCTCCTTAATCAGATCCTTCATAAAATATTCCATTGAATCGAATACGTCTGCTATCGTAGCTCTCTTTTTCCTGTATCATTGAGTCTATTCATTATATAATCCATCTTCCTTGGCAATCTGCATTGGATAATGATACATTTCAAGTGATGAAAGTTTTATAGCAATTAAGAAGAACGAATCATTGCCAAAAAGCAGCACCTTTTAACCAGTCGGTGGGACTGACATGCTGATAACTCTGCTGCCTGTGGGATTTTAATGGAACAATAATTTAATTTATATTCTATTCCTATAATTTAATTCCTATTACTAACTGCTTAAAGGTTGCTTACAGTGGCCGCACGCCAGATGGATTTGACTGTGCAAAATTCTCAAGCCCATGAATGAATTCATAGACACAACGCTGGCTATTGTATGTTAATACTAAACCCCATCTCATTATGAAGGACAGGAATACAGAGTAGTAAATGTTTATTGACCAGCCTGATGTTACGTGAAATTGTCTAACAACAGCTATCAAAGTCTGTACACAAGTAACATAGGGTTTAAAGGGGTATTCCGGCGAAAATCTTTTTTTTTCCCCCAAATAAACTGGTTTCAGAAAGTTTTATAGATTTGTAATTTACTTCTATTTAAAAAGTCATCCAGTACAGTGCTCTCTGCTGCCACCTCTGCCCATGTCAGCAACTGTCCAGAACAGGAGAGGTTTTCTATGGGGAGTTACTGCTACTCTGGACAGTTCCTGACATGGACAGAGGTGTCAGCAGAGAGCCACTGTGTCAGACTGGAAAGAATACACCACTTCATGCAGCACATACATAAGCTGATAAGTATGGGAAGACTCAGGCCTAATTCGCACATCCTTTGTTCTGTCCACAATTGCGGGCACGAAACCAATGAAACCAATGTAATCCAATGGCCCCGTTCACACGTCCGTACGTGTATACGGGGCCGTGATCCGTGCCGCAAAAAATCTGCACATATTATAATGCGGACCAGTTTTGCTGCACGGATTGGTAGCGTGAATCAAGTGTAATGTAGTGCCCCGTGAAGCACTACGGATACACATTCGTAGTGCGGGCCGTGGTGGCGGGTCCGCAGTCGCGGACTGCACTACGGGTGTGTGTAAATGTGGCCTTACAATTTTAAAAAATAAGTAAATTACAAATCTATATAACTTTCTGACACCAATTGATCTGACAGAAAAATATTTTCGCCGGAGTACCCCTTTAACCCCTAGACGACTTAGGACATACCGGTACCTCCTGGAAGTCTGTGCCCAGACGACCAAGGACGTACCGGTACGTCCTGAGCTATAAAGCGCACTCCGGAGCAGGTGGGGGCCGGCTGCAGCGTGCCATTAACTCCTTAAATGCCGGGAGTCCTCTGTCACTTACCGAGTGTGACTGCGGAGGTCCCGATCATTAAAACGGTCTCTAAACTGCCTCCGTGTGGTTCGATCGGCGCTCTGGTCACTGAGTCTGCACAGGCAGGCTCAATGAGCAGAGCGCTGATAACACTGATAAATGCTATGCCTATGGCATAGCAGTAATCAGTGATAAAAATCAAAGTATTGTACTGTATGTGAAATTCCCCCAGAGGTACTTAAAATGTGTGAAAAAAAAAGTAAAAATCACTAACACACTACCCCAAAGCCCCTCCCCCAATAAAAGTTTAAATCACCCCCCTTTCCCATTATATACAGAAAACATATAAAAATAAATAAATAAATAAACATATAATATACCATAGCGTGCGCAATTGTCCGATCTATTAAACTATAACAAGCGTCATTGTGATCGGTGAACGGCGTACACGAAAAGAGGGAAAAAAGTGCATGGATTACCGATTTTATGTTACATTATATATAAAAAAAATTATAAAAAGTGATCAAAACGTCCGATCTTCACAAATTTAGTATTAATAAAAACTAGAGATCATGGTGGAAAAAATTACACCCCATACAGCCCCGTAGGTATAAAAATAAAAGCACTATAAGCATCACAATAGGCCCATTATATTATTAACTAATTGCCAAAAAAAAAGGATTTCATAAAAAAAAAATATATATATAACATTAGATAATCTGTGTAAACCTGCATATGGTTGTGTTCAGACTGACCTATAGAATAATAGTAGCATGTCGCTTTTGCCATATATTGCATTACGTAGACACGGGAACCCCCCCCAAACGTTACCATATTGCATTCTTTTTTACGATTTCACCAATTTATATCTTCATAAATTATAATTTTGGAATTCCGTCGTACATGTTATGGTAGAATGAAAGACGCCATTACACAGTACAACTATTCCTGTAACAAATAAGCCCTTACATGGCCCTGTAGATAGAAAACTGAAAGTGCTAGAGCTCTTAGAAGGGGAGGAGGGAAAAACGAAAGCACATAGAACAAAATTTGCGCGGTCCACTGGGTCATTTTGGGCCTGGTCCTCAAAGGGTTAAAGAAAGGTCACCATGGAAGCTACAAAAAGAATACTTTACAACCAGACTTGGTCTGTCTTATTTCTATTATGTAGGGTATGTCAGATAGATTATTTCAAGTAACCTTTTAACCAATTCTTTTATTGATATTTTATGTATGTCCAAGGTAGGGCTTCAATTTATTATGTGCCTGTCCTTTAAAAAAAACCTTTTGATGTGTCACATAGACATGTCAAAAGTTTTGATCAGTTGGGGTCTTTATGCTCAGACATCCACTGATCATTAGAGCCAGGACAATCAGTCTGCTTGAAAACTTCTCTCACCGGCTGGCTGTGATCTCTGTCTTTCTGCTGGAGACATTAACATGAAGTTGATCTCCTTCACAGAGATGTGAGTTTTGGATTGAATCGCAAGTAAAGAAGATGTTTATTCATAATGCAAAGAGAAAAAAAAAGTCTTTGTACAAGAGTATATGAGAATACAAATTATGAGACCATAAATCCTATATGGCATATGGCAACGTAACATTTCGGTCCGTCCCAGACCTTCTTCAGGCTTTATGGTCTTTATGTAAAATGGAGGATCAGTCTGGGCTGGTGGACTCTTCTTGACTTGCTCAACTAAAGTGTGCCATGGTTTACCTACATTTCTAAAGTTTTTAAAGTGACAGAGACACTTTAAAGCTAAGTTCACATGTAGCAGATTTGTTGACAAATTTGCTTTAAGCAGGTATTTCACTATAGCAATAACACCTCATATACTTGTCCTGGGAACAACATTGTTTTACGATAACCTAAGGTCAGTTTTCAAGCAAAATATGGCCCCAATTTGAAGAACATGACCGCTTCCCTTTAGAAACAGCACCTCTCCTGTCCTCAGTTTAGGAGTGCCTTTGCAGGTTACTTGAAGTGAATAGCAATACCACACACAACCTGGAACAGGGGTTATGCTATTTTTGAAAGAAAGTAGCTGTGCTTTAAAAAAAAAAAAAAACCCGGATAAATCAATATTATGTCCTTAAGTCGCAGCCCAACCATGGGTGCAATCAACTAAACTGATATCATCACATAGATACCTAATGGGCTGTGTTTTTTTTTTTTTTTTGTAGCCAAAAAGTCAATATGAAGTACTTCTAGATTTTTTAGATCAAAAATGCTTAAAATACATTAAATCCTCCATATGGTATTTTATCCTTAGGCTATGTTCACACTACGTAAGTTCCATAGTAATCACGGCTGTTGTTGCTGATTTGCAACAATGGCCGTGATTACTACGGAACTTACGTAGTGCACCAGGTTAAGGGAATCCCGGCCGAATTGTATACTAGAGATGAGCGAACCGGCCGAGGTTTGGGTTTGTATGAACCTGAACTCTCAGCTTCTGATTCCCGCTGTCTGCCCGCTCCGTGGAGAGGGTGGATACAACCTTGAGGACCGCCTAGAAAACTGGGATACAGCCATAGCCATATGCTGTATCCCAGTTTTCTAGGCGGTCCTCAGGCTGTATCCACCCTCTCCATGGAGCGGGCAGACAGCGGGAATCAGAAGCCAAGAGTTCAGGTTCATAGGAACCTAAACCTCGGCCGGTTCACTCATCCCTAGTGTATACACATAGTATACACCCCAGCCGGGATCCCTAACTGAACACGGCAGTCTTCTGCAGCCGCTATTCACTGAATAGCGGCTGCAGAAGACCTGTCAGTTCACACAATGGAGTGTGCAGCTCTGGCCGCACACTCCATTGTGTAAAGCAGCGAATTGGGATGCGGGCGCGTATAGATGCAATTCATTAAGATTGAAGATCATCCAGCCAGTACTGCAGTACCGTCTGGAATGATCTTCTCTGACACCGGCCATTCCGGGACCCGGCCGGTGTCTTACACCATGTGAACATGACCTTTTATATGCAAACATATTAACTATGCACAGGTTTATTCTATTTGCCTATCTGGGTTGGGAACCTACTGTCCACACCTTATAACACAACCGTAGTGCTGTGATTTTAAAATAAAGTTGCTCTAACCTTGGACCTGCTTTGCAAAAAAAAAAAATCAACACAATGTAACACAAGCTGAACAGTGAGTTGCATTCTTGAAGCAGTTTTTGTTAAAGCATCTACGAGTGGAGAATGTCTCTGATCTCAAGTTCATGCTAAAAATTTGGTACAGAAAAAATGCCACAAGAAATTTTCCACATTATAAGTAGACATCTTCATATTCATTGATATACCATCGAAGACCAGTAATCAAATGCTGCACGCTCGGTTTCAGACAAAATTGGGCATGCTGAAGGTTTGCTTATCTCTAAATACTAGCGAACATCTGGCTGGTGTGGTGCAGCCGGGGGACGTATGGCAATAATAATAATAATAATAATAATAATATGGCTAAAAATCTCCACTTAAAATCCCCACAAAAAAACTTCTACTGAAGTCAAAGCAAGTCTCTGGTTTTGACACAGTTATTAAGACTTATCAGATGATAGCACCGATGTGCTTCTATGAGCTGTTCCTTGGGAGTTCTGGAAATACCTGCATCATGTCAGAAATATTATGAACTACCTGAACCACTATGAACATTTACAATGTGGATTCTATTCCAAAATCAAAGGTCATGAAATAGCTAAATGATATACATTACTATTTATCTATCTATCTATCTATCTATCTATCTATCTATCTATCTATCTATCTATCTATCTCCTATCTATCTATCTATCTATCTATCTATCTATCTATCTATCTATCTCCTATCTATCTATCTACCTATCTATCTATCTATCTATCTATCTCCTATCTATCTATCTATCTATCTATCTATCTATCTATCTATCTATCTATCTATCTAATTTAGCTTATTTAATGTTAAAATAAAATAAAGAAATATAATTCAAAATAATTTAATGTTAAAATAAAATAAAGAAATAAAAGAAATAAATTGATTGCAATAAAATAGGAATTAATGTATAAAATGTTATTAAAATAAATTTACACTTACTATACATTTACTAGAAAACAGAATATACAGTATATGCAAAAATAATTTTAAATCATTTCAATGTATTGAAGAGTTACTGATACGCACCTGTGTTCCCATCGTCTCCTTTATGTGGTCTGTGTGATGTAGAGTGCGAAACTTCTCTTCTGTAGAAATCAAAGCAGTAAATGAAGAGTGAATACTACAACTAAACATAGCATGCTGGTTATTAACAAGCCTCCATCCGACCCGCCCATTACCCTCTAAGGCTACAATTCTTTATCAGCGTCTGATTATTGATTTCATTTCCCCGGTCCTCCCCGGGTAATTAACCATGCATATCTACTTTTGATTATAGCCCCTTGAAGAGTTGTCACATTTTTGAATGACCTTTTAAAATATTTATGCCTGGCTACCTCCAGTCCATCTAGACTATTGTAAAATATATCATCTTATCTATTACATATTGTAGACATTTTACCACCGATAATTAGGTTCAAGTACTTGTCGTATTTGTTGATTAAATGCATTACATTATAAAATATGTAGCGGTATCCATCTCCTGTGGGACTTCTCATTGAAGTGATATTGTATTGTTGAAATCGACGCTACACTTTTAACTTTTCGGGAGCTGTATTTTGAACTGTCTATAGTGAAGTGTTATTATTAGAGTCTACCCCTGCCAGTAGCAATATCAGTAGGTTGAGAAAATGCTATTTTACATTGAGATACACTGGTAAGGTAAAATAGTTTGTAGGGAAGCTGTCATGAGCCGAGCTGCGGGGCCGTCTCCCAGCAATGCCGGAGCATGCGACCGGCCTCCTGGACCTGCCAACGGCGTTTCTGGTAACTGGCAGGTAGGGGCGCACCTGCGGCGTCCATAGCTACCATTGCCGTGGTTGGGACCCCAACTTCCCCTGGCTAGACGGCACAGCTACTAGGTATTATTGTGTGCTGACTGGCGGTCAGCACCACTCGTCAGCTCTCTTGTACGCTGGGGGCTGGAGTCTCAGTCCCCAATTCCTGGGACTCTAGTCTCCATAAAACTACTCCCCTCATTGTCCTCCTTGCCTGCGATAGAGTCTCTTTAGAGTGTTACTAAGCTAGAGTTTATTCCTGATTGCTATTCTCTGGTTTTCCTGAATTTTGGCTTGACTTTGGACCATTCTCCCGAGAGACTAACTATTGTGTTTGTTTATCTTGTCTGTGTTTCTGTGTTACACCAACTCAGATCAGGGATTGTTGCCCAGTTACCCGCTGCTGGCTGTGGCCTGTCAGTGCAGAGACCGGAACAGAAGGCAGAGCTGCAGACACCGAGGAATGGCCTTGGAGGACACCAGGAAACGTGGTAAGGTAAGTTAATATTGTATTACTTTATACTACATACTTTATACTACATACATCAGCTGACGGCCGCCCGTTGCTATAACACGTAGAAATGCTTGCCTAACACCCGATGATTTTAGGTCTGGACAAGAGATGAGCGAACCTCAAGCATGCTTGAGTCGAGACGAACCCGAACTTTTGGCATTTGATTAGCGGTGGCTGCTGAAGTTGGATAAAGCCCTAAGGCTATGTGGAAAACATGGATACAGTCATTGGCTGTATCCATGTTTTCCCGACAACCTTAGAGCTTTATCCAAGTTAAGCAGCCCCAGCTAATCAAATGCCGATCATTCGGGTTCGGATCGACTCAAACCCGAACCCGATTCGCTCATCTCTAGTCTGGACCTAAAAAAACCGATGATCAGCGATCATCAGCTGATTGATCTCTCTATTACACAAAGGGATAATCGACCGAATCTGATTTGCCCAATTATCGCTCCGTGTAATAGGGCCATGACTGTTCTTTATAGCAGTGCTTCTCAATTCCAGTCCTCAGGCCTCACCAACAGGTCATGTTTTGAGGATTTCCTATACAAAGAGCAGCTGTGATAATACCTGATGCACTAAGTATAATTATATCACCTGTGAAAGACTAAGGAAATCCTCAAAACCTGGCCTGTTGGTGAGGCCTGAGGACAGGAATTGAGAAGCATTGCTTTATAGCATACTGACAATTATAAATTTCTATAAGCCACAATGTTGGCATAGTTTGTGTGGCCATTGTGTGTAGTTTCTCCTAAAAAAGACCCAATAGGACCCAAAAATCAAAAGGTACAAAACCAAATCCCAAAGGCTAAACAGTGTGGAAGGGAATCAAAGTGAATCTAACAAGAATCATTCACTCATTCCGTACCAGGTTTGGTTCCTGTTCGATTCTATAAAGGTACATCATTATCACCCATCTCATACTGACTCTGTAACATAATAGAAGCTACCATAAACCATTGGCCAGTTATTGCATTAAAATATATCAATATATAAAAAAAATATTGTCGCAAAGACTAAAGGGGGAACTGCCCAGCAGTCTGTTCTATATTTGGGCCCCCATCACCTGGTCCTTGCTATGTACAGTTTCTAAAAATTGGGTGGGCACATTTGTGCACAGATGCATTTATGAACAGATCCAATATTAGTGAATTCAGTTGTAACAACAACACTTATAGATTCAGTGTTGGACTGGCCCACCAGAGGACCGGAGAGGGGCAGTGTGAGTACATCCGTCTTAAGAAATGTCCCCCTTAGCTCCTGAGAGATTGCAGTCATACTTTTGACTGTTTTAACTATGTAACGGTTTAATTATGAATGTGTTTGGTGTGTGCACTGCATATGTTTTCCCTCTTTTTTATTACAGGAACCACACAGTGATACCATGTTGGAAATCTGAGGCTGGCAGAAAAAATAGAATTTTTGTGGGCTAGCAATTATAGTTGGTGTCCCATCAATTATTTAATTTATGGATATGTCCCATCAATTAGAATAGGATACATGCATGGAACTTTAAAGCTGGATTACCCCTTTAAAGTATACAGCAAACCCTAATAAATTTGGTAAATAAAAAAGAAAATATGTAAACCAGAGCAAGGATTAAAAGAAAAAAAAACAAAACAAAATAAAACAAATACACTAAATATCCTTTACATGATTGTGACTTACACAAACCATTACAGAAATTTGACAAATATCTATATAAATATACTATACAAATATCATAGTATAATAAATAAGGCGTACTATATTGTATGGTTTTTCATTTACATTTGGTATCACAGAGCATTTCACTTATGGGAAATATTTATTATGCAAAAGAAACATGACTGCGCAAGTATGATTAATAATAATAATAATAATAATAGCTATAGAAATAAGATTATAAAGTGAATAATATCTTTTATACTATGACATTTTCAGTTCTCCATACCTTCACACACAGAGGTTACAGAGATCATTGACCAAGCATGCATTTGTCTTTATCTTCAGCAGATGGTGACTTCCCTCAGGTACCCAGCACATGTACTCTGTATGTTCTATAACAATATCCAAGGCCCTTTCCAAAGAAAGATAGCAGGGTTAAACACATTCGTTGCTATTTGGTGAATGATTTATGAAACAATTGTGCAAGTACAGTATATATATATATATATATATATATATATATATACACATTGACAATGTTTTACATTATAAATATTATTTAGGTAAAGATGTATTATGCTTATTAAGCATCCAACAGTAAATGGTTTTACCAGATGCTGCCCTGGAGCAATGCTCACTGTATCCAATGACCGCTGAGTGTTTTCTTTCTTTTTTCGTTTTTTTTGTTGCCTGTTTTTTATATCTAATATTCACTTCACTGTTATGATGAATACTGGGTGGTTATTCCATTGTAACAGTTACAAACTTTAGTTACTAAAAGAGATGAACAAGCAGTGCTCGATCGAATAGTACACTATTCGAAATACTCGGGTGGGGGGGGGGGGGGGGAGGCTCTAGGAGCACACTGGCATCTCAAGAACAGCATCTACATTCATTGGCTGGCTTACTCGTGTGACCTCCAAACTATAAGTACTTGGCTTTTGCTGCTCTTCATCAAATACCATCTTGAAGGTAGTGAGGGAGAAAGGCTGGAGTAGGGAGAGTGAGGATTTAGCTGAGTATAGGCAGGCAACACCCCAAAAACCCTTTTTAGGGCTACAACTTTTACAGCATTTATCTACAGATTCCCTGTGACAAGGCTGGCTACCAGAACATCTGCAGCTCATTCTCACAGATAGGCAGACAGCTGCTCACTTTAAAGAATAGGCTTCAATTCATCTATTTTCTCCTGCAGTCTAATTTTATAATCATATCTTCATAGTCATGTTTATTATTATTACTATTATTATTATTATTTTCATCATCATCAATAATAATCTTACTTGCACAGTCACGTTTCTTTTGGATAATGAATATTTCCCATAAGTGAAATGCTCTGTGATACCAAATGAGGGAGAGATCTTGGAGTAGGGACAGTAAGGATTTAGCAGATTGTAGGCGGGCAAGACCACAGAAGTCCTTCTTAGGGCTACAACACAGCACAGCATATAGCACAGGTAGGCATGCAGCTTAGAATTCTATGTCATACAGATGACATAATACTGTGACTTTGGCATGTTTGGCATGTTAGATGCACCTAGGCCTGCTGTTCCTGTTGCATTCCAGAGGTGTTGCCATCATTTCTTGAGGTATCATGGTGGACTTGGTGGCCTCCAAGTGGTTAAATTTAGGTTTCCAAGAAACAAGCATTTTTCTTCCATTGACTTTAATAGGGTTTGATATGCGATCGAATAGTCAAACATCACGGTCTATTCTAATCAAATTTTGAGCTTCCGAATATTTTACTACTCGCTTATCTCTAGTTATTAATAATAAAGAAAGAAAACCTCTTGGGATTCATAGACAATATGATAATTACCAGTGCTCAGTATGTAATAAAACCCTGACTGCTATGATGAACATTTGCTAAATAAAACAGAATGAAACATCCAATGCCGAATTTTTAATAAAAAGCAAACAGTAGGTTTTCTATTTTAAAGCAGTTACAAAGAAATGTAATAATTTATTCACACGTTTGTCTAGACAATTCGACGCTATGGGCTAAAACATTGAGTTAAAAGGGGTTTTACCAGTAAAATGGTCACTTTTATTAGTTAATCATCTAGTGATTCACATGCGCCGCAGATCCTGTCTGTCTGTAGCATTGTATGTTGAGTCTGGTCTCAAGTTACGATAGTCCAGAAAGAACCATTGTATGCTGAAAATATCGTAACCTGAGGCCATTATAAGTTGAAGGACTACTGTACTGTATATTCTTACTATATTCTTATTAGACTATGATACCTCCATGTAATCCTAACTAGATGTTCACACCAACTAGGGTACACGTATCAATAAATAAGATCATTTAAAGGGTCACTGTCGTTATAGCTTTTAAAACCTAAATCAACAGTATATGTGATGTAAAGCAAGTTTGCATTTCACATTCATTCATTTTTATATTTTTTTTTGTTATCATGGAGAACACGGCATGTCCTCTGTTCTGACGTTTTTTGTTTTTTTTTCCAAACAGTCTAGGCACAGGAAGTCCTGTTTTTCCCAGGCTATCTTAGTGCTCACAGTGAGAAAGCAGTCATGTGATTGACGGATGTGGTGTCCCCCCATGGGGGTTTCTCGTATGACACCTATCGCAAAAGCCCTTCACTTAAAGGTCAGGTGGTAAAGAAGGAATTTTTTGGTTTCACCACCAGATGTCAGTGTTTTGTATGTAAACCTGTATTTATTGCACATTCTTCTGTATTGTTTAATTTTATTGTTCAATGAAGATACTTCTTTCTCTTCTGCCTATCTCTATTTTTCTCTCTTTGCACACTTTCTTCTCCACCACTTGCAGAGGCTCTTACACACCCTTGTAGGAAGTAGCCACATGGTTGGAGGAAGTGTAACATAGTTTCCATCTGATTCTCATGGAAGGAGGACACACACAGAGTAGGTATCCCTGCTGAAGTAAAGCCAGGGCCTGGCTCTGACAGGACCCCTGTCCGGGAAAGTCCAGGTGTGTTAGTGGGACAAAGACACACGTGCATCTACTATCTCTTACAATCCTTCTCCTTCTTGCAGCGGGAGACATTTCTCCTAACCCTGGTCCTCCCTCTTTCACTAACAGCTTCTCTTCACCTACCTCTTACAGAAACCCCCATAACCTGGTCAGGATTCGTTGCTTGCCAGATCCTATCAGCATTAACTGTGCTCTCTGGAATGCCCGGTCTGTCTGTAACAAACTTACAGAAGTTCATGATATGTTTATCAATAAATCACTCGATCTGCTGGCTCTCACGGAAACATGGCTACAAGTGGTGGCTTACACCTTTCCCATACCCCTAGACCTGATAACAGACATGGTGGAGGAGTGGGTATACTTCTTTCCCCAGACTGCACTTACCAGGTCATTCCCCCTGAGCCCTCCCTCTCATTCTCCTCTTTTGAAGTTCACACCGTAGGACTTTTCTGTCCATTTTCCCAGAGAGTCGCAGTCATCTACCACCCTCCTGGTTCACCTACTAAGTTTCTTGATCACTTCTCTACCTAGCTTCCTTCCTTTCAATCTTCTGATATTCCTGCTCTAATCACGGGCGATTTTAACATCCCAATTAACAACCCAGTCTCCCCATCAGCCGCTCAGTTTCTTTCTCTAACCTCCTCCCTTGGCCTCTCTCAGCATTCTACCTCTCCAACCCACAAGGGTGGGAATACCCTGGACCTGGTCTTCTCCAGATTTTGCCCAGTTTTCCACTTTACTAACTTTACCACTGACCTCTCAGACCATAACTTCCTTTTCTTTATCATAACAAATTCTCGTCCTCCTCTTGACACCCCGACCTCACTCACATATAGGAACTTACGTGCTATAGACACCGAGCAACTGCTAGATACTGTACAAACTGTAAAACTCGTTTACTTGGACAGTGTTCTAGGTGTGCTGAAGACAACAGCCAACCTTCTACATTATAAGTTTATGCTTAGAAGCTACTTCTCGGCTCTTCACTCTGCTAAGCAATCCTACTTTACCACTCTGACCTCTTCTCTTTTCCATAACCCAAAACACCTCTTTGATACCCTCAACTCTCTCCTTAAACCCAAACTTCAGACACCCATAACTAACCTCTGCGCTGAAGACCTAGCATCCTACTTCAAGGACAAAATAGACACAATCCGCCAGGAGATCATCTCCCAGTCCCCAGGTAATATTAATCCTATTCCCTTTTACTGTTCCTCCTCATCCCTCTCAGCCTTTAAGCCAGTGACAGAGGAGGAAGTCTCCAGACTCCTCCTCCCGCCCCACCACCTGCCCTAGTGACCCTATTCCCTCACACCTTTTCCAGTCTCTCTCTCTCCTGGTGTCACTACTTACCTTACTAAAATCTTCAACCTCTCCCTCTCCTCTTGTATCTTCCCCTCGACTTTCAAACACTCCATCATCACTCCGTTACTGAAAAAAAAAAAACCTAGACCCATCCTGTGCAGCCAACTATCGACCTGTCTCTAATCTCCTTTTTATCTCTAAATTCTTGGAACGTCTGGTCTATTCCCGCCTAACCCGCTACCTTTCTGAAAACTCTCTTCTTGACCCCCTTTAGTCTGGTTTCCGTCCTCACCACTCTACAGAAACTGCCCTGACTAAAGTCTCTTATGATCTCCTCACCGCCAAATCTAAAGGCGACCATTCACTTCTCACTCTCCTGGACCTATCTGCAGCTTTTGACACTGTAGACCACCAGCTTCTCTTCTCCACGCTCCGCTCTATCGGCCTCAAGGACTCTGCTCTTTCCTGGTTTTTCTCCTATCTCTCTGACCACTCCTTTAGCGTATCATTTGCTGGTTCCTCCTCATCTTCTCTCCCCCTTACAGTCGGGGTTCCTCAGGGATCAGTCCTGGGCCCTCTCCTTTTCTCACTTTACACTTTACCCATCGGACACATCATCAGCAGGTTTGATTTTCAGTACCATCTCTATGCTGGTGATACCCAGCTATATACCTCCTCCCGTGATATCACCCAGCTATATACCTCCTCCCGTGATATCACCTAGCGGTATACCTCCTCCTGTGATATCTTCCCCGCTCTTCTACAGAACACCAGTAACTGTCTGTCTGCTGTCTCTAACGCTATGTCCTCCATATTCCTAAAACTAAACCTTGCTAAGACTGAGCTGCTTGTATTCCCTCCCTCTGCTAACCGCCCCCTACCTGATATCTCCATCTCTGTCTGTGGTCTGTGGTGTGACCATAACCCTTACACAACAAGCCCGCTGCCTTGGGGTTATGTTTGACTCAGATCTGTCCTTCACTCCTCATATTAAATCTCTTTCACATTCCTGTAATCTGCATCTAAAAAATATCTCTAAAATCCGTCCCTTCCTTACTGTCGAATCTGCTAAAACTCTCATTGTCGCTCTGATTCATTCCCGTCTAGACTACTGCAATTCCTTACTAATCGGCCTTCCTTCCTCTTAACTCTCCTTTCTCCAGTCCATTCTCAATACAGCGGCCAGGCTCATCCCCATGTCCAGCCGCTACACCAATGCCTCCCCCCTGTGCCAGTCACTACACTGGCTCCCTATTAAACACAGGATACAATACAAAGTCCTCCTGCTCACCCATAAAGCTCTACACAGTGCTGCACCTCCCTATATCTCCTCCCTCATCTCTGTCTACCGTCCTACCCGTGCCTTACGCTCCTCTAATGACTTACGACTAACATCCACCTTAATCTGCACCTCTCACTTCCGTCTCCAGGACTTCACCCGAGCTGCACCAGTTCTATGGAATACATTACCCAAGACTGTCAGACTCACCTCCAATACACAAAGCTTCAAATGTGCCCTCAAAACACATCTGTTTAAGCAGGCTTACCAGGTTCCCTAATTTTGACTGCTACCCTCAAACCCCCCCCCCACACACACACACACCTCCACCACGCACACACACGCCTCCACCACACACGAACACACACACACACACACACACACACACACACCAAGCATTTAACCCCTTAAGGACAGAGCCTGAAATGGCCTTAATGACAGAGACAAATTTTATGAATATGACCAGTGTCACTTTAGTCATTAATAACTTCGGGATGCTTTTACCTATCCGGCTGATTCTGAGATTGTTTTCTCGTGACATATTGTATTTTACATTTCTGGTAAATTGGAGTCGATACTCATAACAAATCTTTATGAAAAAAACCCAAATAATGTGAAAAAATGTGAAAAAAATGCATTTTTCCAACTTTGAAACATTTTTGCGTATACAGAAAGTGGTTATACCACAAAAATTATATATTAAATAGCATTAGCAACATGTCTACTTTATGTTGGCAGCATTTATTAAACTATCTTTCATTTTTTTTAGACGATAGGAAGCTTAAAACATTAGCAGCAAATTTCCAAATTTTCAGTAAAATTTCAAAATCAGATATTTTTAGGGACCTGTTCAGGTTTAAAGTGTATTTGAGGGGCCTGTATGTTAGAAAGCCCCACAAAGCACCCCATTTCAGAAACTGCACCCCCCCAAACTCTGCAAAAGCACATCCAGAAAGTGTTTTAACCCTTTAGGGGAGTCACAGAAATAAAAGCTAAGTGTGTAAGGAATTTGAAAATTTTAATTTTCTGTGCAGAGATTTTATTGTAATCCAATATTTTTCATAATTATAAACCTATTACCAGAGAAATGCACCCCAATAATTATTGCCCCGTTTCTGCAGTTTATAGAAATACCCCATATGTGGCCCTATTGCGCTATTTGACACAACCACAAGCCTCAGATATAAGGGAGCGCCTAGTGAATTTCAACGCCTCCGTTATATTTGGTCATTTTTGACTGTACCACTTCAGGTTGGCAGAGGCTCTGGGGTGTCAAAACCTAAAAAACACCCCTAAAGGGACACCATTTAGAAAACTACACCCCTCAAGGAATGTAACAAGGGGTGCGGTGAGCATCTGCACCCCACAGGTGCTTCACAGATTTTCCGAACAATATGGCGTGAAAAAAGAAAAATTTATTTTTTACACTAAAACGTTGTTCTAGCCTTCAATTTTTCATTTTCTTAAAGGGATAAGAGGCAAAAAAAGACAAAAAATGTGTAGCGCAGTTTCTCCCGAGTACAGAAATACCCCACATGTGGCGATAGAGTGCCAAGGGGGCGCAAGACGAGCCTCCAAAGGGAAGGAGCGCCAATTGGCTTTTGGAAGCTGAATTTCACTGGAAAGGATTTCAAGGGCCATGTCGCATTTACAGAGCCCTCGTGCTGCCAAGACACTGGAAACCCCCCACAAGTGATTCCATTCTGGAAACTACACCCCTCAAGGAATCTAACAAGGGGGGCAGTGAGCATATGGACCCCACTGGTGACGGGCACAAATGTGGAACAATGTGACGTGAAAGGGAAAAATTTCATTTTTTCACTTTCATGGCACAAATGTGCCCGTCATCAAGGGGTCCATATCCTCACTGCACCCCTTTTTAGATTCCCTGAGGGCTGCAGTTTCCAGAATGGGGTCACTTGTGGGGGGTTTCCAGTGTTTTGGCAGCACGAGGGCTCTGTAAATGCGACATGGCGTTCATTATCCATTCTAGCCAAATCCAACCTCCAAAATCCAAATGGCGCTCCTTCCCTTCGGAGGCTTGCCCTGCGCCCACATGGCGCTTTATGTCCACATGTGGGGTATTTACGGACTCGGGGGAAATTGCTCTACACATATTGTTTGTTTTTTTCTCTTTTAACCGCTTGTGAAAATGATAAATTCAAGGCTAAACCAACATTATAGTGTAAAAAATGTAATATTTCATTTTCACGCCACATTGTTCCACATTTGTGCCCGTCACCAGTGGGGTCCATATGCTCACTACACCCCTTGTTACATTCCTTGAGGGGTGCAGTTTCCATAATGGGGTCACTTGTGGGGGGTTTCAACTGTCTTGGCAACACAGGGGCCTTTTGAATGCAACATGGCCCCTCAAAATCCATTCCATCCAAATCCAGCCTTCAAAAACGAAATGGTGCTCCTTCCCTTCGGAGGCTTGCCCTGCACCTGCATGGTGCTTTATATCCACATGTGGGGTATTTACGGACTCGGGGGAAATTGCGCTACACATTTTGTTTTTTTTCTCCTCTTTTAACCCCTTGTGAAAATGATATATTCAAGGCTAAACCAACATTATAGTGTAAAAAATGTAATATTTCATTTTCACGCCACATTGTTCCACATTTGTGTCCGTCACCAGTGGGGTCCATATGCTCACTACACCCCTTGTTACATTCCTTGAGGGGTGCAGTTTCCATAATGGGGTCACTTGTGGGGGGTTTCAACTGTCTTGGCAACACAGGGGCCTTTTGAATGCAACATGGCCCCTCGAAATCCATTCCATCCAAATCCAGCCTTCAAAAACCAAATGGCGCTTCTTCCCTTCGGAGGCTTACCCTGCACCCGCATGGCGCTTTATGTCCACATGTGGGGTATTTCCGTACTCAGGGGAAATTGCTCTACACATTAAATGTTTTTTTTTATCTTTTAACCCCTTGTGAAAATGAAAAAACATGACAAGATTAATGATTTAGAGTAAAAATTTTACAAAAATTACACTAAATGTTGGTCTAGCCTTGATTTTTTTCCATTTCCACAAGGGGTTAAAAAAGAAAATGAACACAAAACGTGTAGGGTAGTGTCCCCTGAGTACGAAAATACCCCACATGTGGGCATAATGTGCCATATGGGCACAGGGCAAGTCACCAAAGGGACAGAGCGCCATTTAGAGGCTGGAATGGAGGATGGAGGCCATGTCGCAATTACAAAGCTCCTGTGCTGCCAGGACAGTAGAAACCCCCGACAAGTAACCCCATTCTGGAAACTACACTTCATAAGGAATCTAACAAGGGGTGCAGTGAGCATATGGACCCCACTGGTGACGGGCACTTACGTAGAACATGTGCCGAGAAAATAAAAAATACAATTTTTTTCATTTTCACGTCCCAAATGTGGCCGTCACCAGGGGGCCATATCCCCGCTGCCCCCCTTGTTAGATTCCTTATGGGGTGTAGTTTCCAGAATGGGGTCACTTGTGGGGGGTTTCTACTGTCCTGGCCGCACAGAGGCTTTGTAATTGCATCATGGCCTCCTCTAATGGGAATGGCGGCCATACCTACTTAGCTGGGGAAAAGGGACAATTCTAATTTATTTGGGGGGATTAGGCCAATTATTAGTTTATAAGGTTGGAAATGACAGGTGTCCATCAAATTCAACCTGTGTTGATCCAGAGGAAGGCAAAAAAAAACCCTCGTAAGGCAGACGACAGAATTTAGATAATGTAGAACCCCAGTGACGTGTGGTACGCCTTGGAGCGATCCAGTATGCAGAGGTCGGGGGGGATCAGAACAGGCGTCACACTGGAAAATGGTGTCCTTCCTGATCCCCCTGTTACCCCACACTCTGCACTTCTTCTGGGGTCTCCCTTTCTCCAGTGTGGGGGACGTCACCTGGAAAATGTTGTCCTGGTGCGATACGGGGTCCTTCATATCCAGAAGCGCTGGGTCCGCTCCATGGCTGCTAAATATTAGGGCGCTATTACTACTTCTGATATGTTCGGATCGTGCCGCAAGCTACAGGGCAGCGAGGGACCAGAAGAGGGGGCGCTGGTATAAAAGTTATCCCCGTACAGGTGGTGACCTTTATCCAGCAGTGGGAAGATCAGTTCCCGGACGATCTTCCCACTAACTCCGAGGATGGGGGGGGGGCATCTGGGGCTGGATTCGGGTGTCCCTTCCTACATACACTCTAAGGGTACATGCTAACTGCGGAATCGCGACAGATAACCCTTCGTGCACGTACCCGAAATCTGTAAGTGTACCCTGAGGTACTGTCACAGAGTGTGTAGAATTTCACACCATACCGTCATCTCTTATTGGGACGGTACTGGCGGAAAAGATGTGTCGGGGGGGCAGCGTACGCTACGCTAGCCCCCAGACATGTCACTGGATGATGAGGAGGATGAGGATGAATGGAGGAAAGAAGGATCCCCCATTCATCCTCACTGGCTGTTTCGGTGTCGGAGGCAATAATAGCGTATCCCTCTGACGCCGAAAACACCCTGGGGGCCATCTTTATACGGGGATTGGTATATGGGGTATGTAGTGGTGTAGTGTCAAACTTTATTCAATGTAGTGTGGTGTAATGTAGTGTTTTTTACGTGTTTTTTTACAGTAAGTATAAAAAAAAAAAAAACCTACGCCAACAAAGGAGTTGCTGATAAATGCCGCACTTATGTGCGGCACTTATTAGCAGACTGTGGCAGTAGAATATAGAAAAAAAACACCCTACGCCAAAAAGGAGGAGTTGCTGATTAGCAGTGCACTTTCGTGCGATGCTGATCAACACTCAGCGGCGATAGGGTGCGGAAAATAGAAAAAAAAAAATTTGAAAAAAAAAATAAAAATTTCTACATTCTGAACATCCCTGTAGCTGCTGATAAGTGTATTACACATATCAGCCGCTAGAGGGCAGCAGAGCGCAAAATACGGAAAGAGCCGACGCTGGAGCCGAAAATAGCCGAGAGAAGCCGAACGTGACGTCACGGAAGAAGCCGAAGACCCGAACAAAGACGAGGATGCCGCGAACCCGGAAGACGCCGATCAGGAGCCCGGGACAGGTGAGTAATGTACAAATACCTGCTCTGGACCCCTCGGCTACCTAGCTGAGGGGTCCAGGGCAGGTATTTACTATTTTGTGGGACTCTGATCGCCGTGCCACCGGCCCGATCGCCGTGAACGGCCAGTAATGGCGGTCGGTGCCGTCCTCGGACAGCACCGACCGCCATTTTTTTCCGGGTCATCGGGTCGCCGATGACCCGGAAAGGTTCTGATCGCCGCTATTGGCTGATCTGAATTGATCAGCCTATAGCGGCGATCGTAAGCACGGGGGGTGTTAACCACCCCCCGTGCCGTGAAGCTAAGATGGCCTGCTATGATTTATAGCAGGCCATCTTCCCCGATCACTGTGTGTGAACACGCAGCGATCGGGGAAACATCGGGCGTAAATTTACGCCCTGATGCGCCAAGTACCAGGGCGCGAGGGCGTAAGTTTACGCCCGATGTCGTTAAGGGGTTAAGCTCTTAGACCTGTGCATGCAGGCATTGGCTGGTGACAGGTTCACCCCCCCTTACCTGTACTGCCTTATTCATAAAGATGGCCGGACCATAAGAACAATGAAGCACTTTGCCCCTCTGCCATTTTGTCTCAAACCCCCTCCTAGTAGTATGTAAGCTGATGCATGCGAGCAGGGGTCTCAATTCTCATGTATGGATAATTATATGTATCTCTGTAATGTCTATTTTTGTCTATGTATGTACCCCAGAGTTGTAAAGTGCTGTGAAATCTGTTGGCGCTATATAAATAACAATTATTATTATTATTATTATTTTCTCTAAAGTTCTGGCAGAGCACATAACTATCTTGGGTTGGCACTCCCTTGAGAAACTCCTCTACTCTTCACTGCTCAACTCTAAGCTACATAAGTACCGCTACATCTACCTCCTCTCTTTAGCACTTTTAAGTATCTCCTCGCACAGATCCTGTATCTAGATAAGTCATTTGCTGCCAGTGTTCTGTATTCCGAGAGACTGTTCAGTAAAGCCATTATATTTATTCTACTGGGATTTAGTCATCATTGCACCGGCACCTACACACATCTGCTACACACCTCAGAGGGTCATTTTCCCCTTTAGGTTGGTGGGGGTAGTGATAGTCCGGGTGGGTCATTACTCCACTCAGGACTACCGTTACAGGAGCCCAAGGGATCCATTACAGCCCCGCAGGTTACCGACCATTGGGGGACAGTACAAACCGGCCATATAAAAAACAGGTATCACCATCACACCTGTGTGCTGGACAAGCACTGGCGTCACGACAATACCATCACTGGCCAAGTACTGTAACAGAACCACTACATGACACTCTGTACTGGTTGGGGCTTGTTTACTCTTTTTTTTTTTCAACCAGCAGAAGACTAAAAAGCAGGAGAGTGGACCTGGATTTCTGGTAAGTATAGCTTGGTTTTACAGTATGATAACAACAAAATAAATTAAAAAAATAAAATACTGAATGTACATTTAAATGCAAGCTTGCTTTATATCACACATACTCTTCATTTAGATTTTGAAAGTTATAACAACATGTATAGTGAACATATATACAGGAAATTTATTAAGCATTACATACACCAGTCTTATGGTGTGTTTACACAGAGAGATTTATCCAACAGATTTTTGAAGCCAAAGCCAAGAATGGATTTAAGAAGAGGAGACATCTCAGTCTCTCCTTTATGACTCGTTCCCTGTATATAGTCTGTTCCTGGCTTTGGCTTCAAAAATCTGTCAGATAAATCTCTCTGTGTAAACCCTGCATTGCATAGATGAGCTAGAGAAAGATGTCCCAAAGAGGAGCACTTTCCGTATGTCACACTTTACTGTAAGCTGTGCGAGGGCTTATTTTTTGTGCTGTAATCAGAAGTTTTTAATGTTAATATTTTATAGTTACCATTATTTTCATGTACGTAATTCACCATGTGGTTTTGATAATTTTGATATCTTTTTAGGTAAAAAAAATCGGTCATTTGTCTTTTTTTTTTTTTAGCATTCACGTTTCCCTAGGGGATTTATATTAGCAGTTATTTTCAATTGCTTATACAGATCAATGCAACACAATTGTAATTCATTTATCTATTAGAATGGCACTCTAATGTTACAGCCTGTCAATCTGTACTATTAGCTCAGTCACAGCAGCCATAGAGCCCCAGTAAAGACTTTGGCCATGGCAATGAATCTTCTCCCCTTGATCCTATACCACCAGCAAGGTCATGTTGTGTCTGAGATTAGCTTCAGCTAAAAGCCGCTGATAGTTGCCAGGTATGAAACAGGCTTGGCTGCCCAGCCTGATATGTCGTTCTTTCCCTCACATTGTTGACAGCTTATTGTCTAGGTTACCGATCACCACTCTACTCTAAAAGCAGTGGTCTGGCAAGTGTATATACAGATACAGATTACATATATGTAACAGTATATATACATTATATAACTATACATATAAATTATAACTATATCTAGACAAAATCGTTTGCTCCTCGTTCCCCGCTCGCTGCCGCCGCTATTCAACGCGGCTGCAGCGAGCGGGTGAGTGCGGGAGGGGGCGGCAGGGAGCTGCGGGGGGACTGCCTGGGTCATCGGTGATCGTCCGGGCAGCCCATAGGATACAGCAGCATCTGCTGCCGACGCTCCTATTCAACGGAGCGACGGTAGCAGATCGCTGCTATATCAGTCGCTTGTTTTTCAACATGTTGAAAAACAAGCGACTGCAACGATCAGCCGACATGAACAATGTCGGCTGATCGTTGCACTCTATTCCACAGGACGATTATCGTCCGTAGCGGCCGATATCGGCCGAATACGGACAATAATCGTTCCGTGGAATAGGGCCTTTAAGCTGCCCCCTTATCCTTAAGCAACCCCTTAATCTCAGGCACAGCATGATCTTGCTGGTGGTATAGGATCGAGGGGAGAAGATTGAAAGAGCAGGTATATCAGGAGAAGGAGGCAAGTTTGCTAAATAGATGTACTTGCAAAAAATATTTAATTCAACATGTTATACAAATATCGTGGATGGTGTCAGCTCACCTGTTTGGTTCCCAGACTTTGGTTGTTAGTGAGGGGGGGTGCACGGATCCCTGGTAGCCAGCCCTCTTGTAACAGAAATTCCAACAAAAAACAAATGTGGATCCAGCTTGTCCAAAAAATGTGAAAAAACTGTTAAAATATTAAACTTTAATCCATATTGCTATTAAAAATGTAAACCCACTCTGAAAGAGTGTTGCGGCTGGACGACGCGTTTTGCGCATGTGCGCTTAGTCATGTCTTGGGTCGCTTAAGACATATATCCAGGAATATATATATATATATATATATATTTATGTACCATGCTTCTTCAAAAACAAGACAAATTCTTATATTATTCTAGCTTATTTTTTGGCATAGGCCATATTATAGTGGCTCGCTATAATATTGCTACCATACTGTATGTTCCACTAATGTTAGACTTCTATACTTTAAGTTCCCCCGTAGATAGGCTTCCATACTCTGTACTTTCCTAGCCTCAGGCCATGTTAACACGCCATGAAAACACCAGCTGTTGTTTGAAACGGACGTGTCAGAAAACAGCCGATGTCTGACATGTTCACCCGGATGATACTGCAGAGGCCAGAGGAAGCGGGTTATTCCTGAGAAACAGCTGTAGCCCACCAAGATAGTCTAACGGCTGAACGTTTTTATCTGCTTCGGTGCTTTGAAATACTGGGATGAAATAAAAAAAATTACAAGGATTGGTGAGTGCCGCTCTACATCCATTCTACTTCTGCTCTTGAGATTTATTATGAGACTGTTACTTTCTACTTTTCTAATGATCTAATGATCTGTCGGATCTATGATATCACGGTATATTTAGTGATTAGATGAAACTTGACGTCAATAAACATGTTTAGTAGGCTTGTTAGTATGCATCAAATAATACCATTAAAATACTGTTAAAATTCTTCAGAAAATGTAAAAAATGTGATTGCTACAGGAAGACTGAGCAAGAATTTGTACAGTGTTTTTTCCCTGCAGATAATATGGCAGGTACATTTACTTTAATGTACTGAACTGCTGTAAGTCTACTAGTGACTAGAGTTTGTCAATGTGAACTTTTTTTTAAAGCTTTTTTTGTATTTTTTTTCTTCCAGAATTTTCTCATTTTTTAAGACCAAATATTACATTGCAAATTACAGCCCCAAAATGTAGAAAAATGTTCCTATGTTTTATTTTTTTAGCCAGAAAAGCCCAATATCAGGAAAATAAATACCTTATACATGCTCAAAGTGACTGTACCACCAGGCCCAGGCAGAAGCACTGGAGGCGGGCCGACCCACCCTTAGTTGGAAGAAACCCCAGCCCCTCCATGACGTGACTCCATTAGAATCAATGGAACCCTTTCATAGAGGGACTAGGGTTTCCTCCCACTTAGAGTGGGTCGGCCCACCTCCAGTGCTTCTGCCTGGGCCTGGTGGTACAGTCACTTTAAAAAAAAAACAATCACTGGGTTTTTTGATTTTTTTTAATTCTTCATTTAACTACTAGTTAGACTTATTTTTTCTGAATAAAATTCATATTCATAATCTTTGAGCACGCATTTAGTTTTTATTACAATTTTTCTTTATGAGCTCACGCAGGCTCTTTTTAAATGAGTCGGAGCAAGTCCGGAACTTCTCAGCATGCAGAGCGGTGGGATTGGATCCCATGATCCTTTGCACGCCGCTCTGTCAATACACAGTGATCTTGGGCTATCCAGCGCAAGAATGTTGTTTATTACTAAGTACGCTGTCCCAGCAGCTGTGAGGTGGTGCGCTCTTTTCCCCAGTCCCGGAGGGTCAGTGCAGGAGTGCCCAGAGAGTGCAGCAATAATGGTGGCGGTGCAGCAGTCCCCCTCTTTCCTAGCCCCCAGTATGCAATAATTGGCCAGCTGAACTCCCCCCTCTCTCCCCTCTCCTTTTGTTTCACGTAAATCTCTGTCCTGATGTTGAAATGCTGGAACGCACGCTGGAACACAGTGACGTCACTAAGATGGCAGTGCCCTCAAATTACAGCATCAGGACAGAGATTAGGTGAAGTATTAGATACAGACTGGTAGTCTGTATCTTTATAAATACAATACGGGACAAATACGGTTTTCTAATGGGATCATTTAAAATCACATGATTGGTTCTCTTTAGCCTTGTTTTCACCACCATCTCCCACATAAGGAACAGCAAAAAATATAGGAGTCACAGATCAGCAAAGATTAACATTATTAAAGGGCAACTCCTAACCACCTCTCCTTGCATTAAAATAATAAATGAGCAGTATTACACCCATTTCCAAACAGCTTCTGCTGTCACATCTTCCAGTCCTGGTTGTGCGCCAGTTCTGGCAGCTTCCAATGACGTCCCATTCTTCTCTTTGCCAGTGATAAGTGATGTCATTGAAAGCTGCCAGAAAGGAATTACAGCCAAAAAATGAAGATATTAGAGTAAGATGAGGGGTGTAAGTATGTGCTCTTTTATTGTGTTAAAGGAATACTCCTGAGATTTTTTTTCTTTCAAATCAACTGGTTTCAGAAAGTTATATACTGTAGATTTCTAAATTACTTCTATTTAGAAATCTTGATCCTTCTAGTACTTATCAGCTGTTGTATGTCCTGCAGGAAGTGGTGTATTCTTTCCAGTCTGACACACTGCTCTCTGCTACCATCTCTGTCCATGTCAGGAACTGTCCAAAGCAGGAGAGGTATTCTATGGGGACTTTCTGCTGGCTCTGGACAGTTCCTGTTACGGACAGAAGATGCAGCAGAGAGCACTATGTCAGACTGGAAAGAATAACCCACTTACTGCTGGACATACAGCAGTTGATAAGTACTGGAAGACTTGTGATTTTTAAATAGAAGTCCATTACAAATCCGTAAATCTTTCTGACACCATTTGATTTGAATGAAAATACATTTTCCCAGAGTACCCCTGTAATGCAAGGGCAGTAAGGAGTGTTTTCCGGTCGCCCTTGCAGAGGTTGGGCTCTTATAGTTTTTGCTGTTACTTATCCAAGTAATGGAGAAGTGTGTCTCTTTACTGCCACCTGGCATACTTTATCCATATTGCATTTGAAACCCTGTCAACAAATAGATAATCTCTCCCATGATAATAAAAATTGAAGCATAACCATTGTTTACTATACATTATATGATAAATGTATTAATTGTTTCTGCGTAACTAGATGTCAATTTAATTTCAGCATGGTATTATCCTGATAGCCATGGGATCTTCTTAGTGGCACAGAGTGTTATTATCAAGCTTGTTATTTGCAAACACTCCCCCGTCATTCTGTATCTAAGATTGACCTATTTTCTTCCAATTAAGCATAAGCGTGATGTGCTTATTATTTCCAAACCCGCTTATGGACTCTTTACTTTTCACATTTTGGATGGAGCTAATTATTGTGGAGATAAATTCTATTTATATCTAGTAATTAGGGATCACTAAATAATAATAATAAACAAAAAAAGTTTGCATAAAATATATAAAGTTGCTGATGATTAAAAGCTTAGAGAATGTATTAAAGTGAAGCCCCAGTGTGGTGCAAATTAGATTGGTGGACACATTGCTGCCTTGTAAAAATCTATGAGGTGTAGACAGTTTTTATAGGGCCCTACCGTATGTCTCCAATTTTACAATTTAAGGCCATGTTCCCACTTTGTATGACACCGGCCGTTCTGTGAACCGGCCGGGTCGCGAAACGGCCGGTGTTTAAGAAGATCATCCTGGCTGGTACTGCAGTACTGGACAGATGATCTTTACTGCCGCTGAATTCGGATGTGGACGCATCTGTGCATCCGAATTCCCTGCTGCTCACAATGAAGCATGCGTCCGGAGCCACGCGCTCCATTGTGTGAACTTACATTTTTTTTGCGCCCGCTATTCCATGAATAGCGGACGCAGAAAAATGATATGTCAGTTTCTTGTGGTGCCACTAGAGATTCCGGCCAGAGTGTATACTATTCCATAGAGGGTAGCAATACCTAAGCTACGTAACAATCATGGCTGTTAGTGCAAATATGCAACAACGGCCATGATTATTACGTAGATTACATAGTGTGAACAAAGCTTAAAGGTGCAGAAAGTTTTTTTCCTTTCTGTTGGATTCAGAAGATATCACCATTGTGCAGCGCAGATCGGTGAATAATCAGGAAGACAAACTCCACAAGAGCCTGGATGGGGGACTTACAAACAGTTTGAGGACCAGACTTATTATATCAGGCTTTGACATTACTAGATAAAAAGAAGAAAAAATACTGCGGGAGCGGCTGGGTCCTTAACAATGAAAACGGAACCAAAGAAAAAAAGAAAAAAAACACACTTACACTTGGTGAGTGGTGCAAACACCACTCACAAAGATACAACGGCCATATACAAACACCACTCACAAAGATACAACGGCCATATACATGGATCTGGTGATTTCCGCCGGGATCGCTGCACCCTCCGGACACTGATAGGAGCTCCGGCTCATATAAGCAGAAGGAAGCGGCAACACGCACAAAAAAGAACAAAAGTGGGGAGCGATCAACTTCAAAACCAGCTCTATTATGCAATCAAAAGGAAAGGTGAAGATAAACCAATGTTCACTCACTTCTCGGAGGGGAGATCGACCTACTCCCCTCCGTTGCCCGGGTAGCTTGTATTATTATTATTATTATTATTATTATTATTATTAGAGATCAGCAAAGCTGAATTTGCAGCAAAGTTATAAAAAATGTTTGCAAAATCGGATAAGAAATTTTGTAAAAACAAAAATAAATGGCTTGCTTCCCTGTCCACGCTCCCCCCATGTCCTCTTCTTTGTTTTCAGCTGCCTAGGCAATGGCAATGGATTGCTCAGGCAATCACTGCCTGAGAGACAGTGCCACAGCCAGTGATTATGATTGGCTATAGGGGGGTTTAACTCTTTATCTTGAGAGTGACAGCCCACTCAGCCAATCACTGACGGAGAAGGGACAGCCCCATGGCCAGTAATTGGCTGAGGGGGCTTTCACTCTCAAGACACAAGGGTAACAGCCCACTCTGCTAAGCACTGGCCATGACTCTGTCCCTCAGTCAGTGATTGCCTGAGCGGACACTGGGGGAGTGTGGACAGGTAAGTATAGATTTGTTTAGTTCGTTTCGCAAATTTAGCAGTAAACATTGTAAACCAAATTTTTTTTAAGATTTGCTCATCCCTTATAATAATCATCATCATCACAATTATAGTCATAGTATACCTTACAAAATTCTGTCAAGTATGCTTATGTAGCGCAAAGGAAAATTTCTATCATTTCTTTACACCAACAATCTTTAAACATGACCAATATGTGTTTTAAGTAGACATTTTCCCTGCTTACCTACCGCAGAGATTGCCACCATAATACCAGCCAGATATGCTTCTAAACTATGCTAAAAGTTTTCTTCACTTCTTAGCTGGCTAAAGATCTATCTCATTGGCTTCATAGACTGTAATGAAGCCAAACAGTCAGGTTTGTTTGACAGCAGGGGAGAGCTGGGTGTTGCCGTTCACTCCCCCTAGCTATATCTTGGAATTGCAGTGGGTCTCAAGAGTGACATGCACTCCAATCAGCAACTTTTGACATGTCAAAAGTTAAGCTGCATTCCCACATTCCGTGATCCTGATGGATCACGGACGTGGAATGCATGTACCGGAGTCCCCCCGCGCCCCGACACCATCTGTAATAAGATGCTGGGAGCGGGGGAGACTGTATTCATAAGCGCCGCGCTGTAATGAATCAGCCACGTGGTGCTGTTACTACAGCGAGGTGCTTATGAATACAGTCTCCCCTGCTCCCAGCATCTAATTACAGATGCTGTCCGGGCGCGGGGGGACTCCGGTACATGCATTCCACGCCCGTGACCGTGACTTCCATTATAAAAAAAAAAGACAGATCAAAACGGATCCGTTTTTTTTTTTTGACGAACACAAAAACGTGGTTGACCAAAAAACGGATGAAAAAAATGGATTGCAAAAACGTAGTGTGAACCCAGCCTAAGACTGTAAAATGCTACCAGAATGCATTATCCTAGTGTCTGCCATAGCGAAGAAGTGACCAAAGACAATCCCTAGGCTGCCTCAGATGCCAATCACATTGCCTATCACAGATGCCTTTGAAGCCCCATACGGTGTCGCCACAAATGTCAGAACCCCAGAATGGGATGTGATACACGGGGGGCTTGATGCAGTTCCACGTTTTGCCCCATAGTTAAAAAGACCCCAGCTGATCAAGTTATAGCAAGCTATACTTATGTATGGATTTCCATCCTGACGCTGCATCCTGGCAATTTTCCTCCTAGTTTGCCTTATTTGTTCTGAAACCTGATAATAACATCCTCTGATGTGAACACATGTTGTGTGTAGTAATCACTATTTTCACATGTTGAGTCAACAAGAAAATTAACAGTTTTGCTAGACCGCATATTAAGCATCCAAGGAACAGAGCTGTAATTTCGGCAATGATTTTACATCCCCTGCCTCATTTCCATCCCACTAGCATTCATATTAAGGCTGGTAATAATTCACAACACAAGAATCGTCTGTATCACAGGAGATCAAGCTGGCTGGTACTTCTTCTGTAATGTGAAGTGAAAATCTGTTGTTCATCAGGATCCTCTCACTTGATGTCACTTTGCCATGCCAAGATGTCGGTAATCAGTCACTTACTGCTCAGAGCTTTGACCAACATGCATTAGCCAACTGCATTAGAGTAACCCTGAGGCACAACTCACTTCAACCCCATTAACATTACAACATCAGTCACTGACCTATAGGATGATATGTTATTAGACCACTTTGCCAGCATGGGCTTAGTGGTTAATATTTAATCTCAACATAAACATTTAGGAATGGGATATACTGTACTTGATAATAAAAAATAATATTGTTTAAAGTCATGCAGTAAATCGACATTATTTTGTTCTTGTATTCAATTTAATATGAACTAAAATAATTAATTGTTGTCATCATAGTTTAGACTTATTATGGAACAATAATCATAACTGGTATTTTTTATTTATTCATTTATTTTTGTATATGTGTATATTAGAGGTGTATCTACATGAATTATTCTATTTATTGCTCTGTCATGTTATAATCTATTAGGAAACACAAAGAGACCCAGCAGAGGCCATCTGGGACAGGGATATCCTTCAAGTGAGCCAGGCGCAGGTGTAGACATCAGGTGTAGCAATGCATAGGAGTAAGGATACAGAGCCGAAACGAATTGTTTGAATAAATAGTTTTTTATTATTTTTAGTCCAAGATTGCATAGTGTGTGGGTGATTGGCGACAAGCACTCACTTCTATGCATTGCTACACCTATGCGTTGCTACACTAGAGATGAGCGAACTTTTCAAAAGTTCGGTCCGTCTGGACTTCAGGATTTTTTCGGAAAGTTCGGTTCGAATGAATTTTGGATTTCTTCGGGTTTCATAGTTTAAAGCATCTATATGTTATGGGGGAAGTGTATTTGGTTGAATTTAGGGCTCTACATGTCAGTAACATCGTTATCTTTTCAATATCTAAAAGTCATTTTTTTTTTTTTTAGACTTCAATATTCACCATTACAAGGTCTATGCAGGAAAACTCACCATTACAGGGTCTATGCAGGAAAATCACCATTACAGGGTCTATGCAGGAAACTCACCATTACAGGGTCTATGCAGGAAAAAGGTCACAAATGCAGTGAAGGAGCAGCAGTAGTCATTGGAGGCCAGTGGAAGTCCAGCAATAGTCATTTGAGGCCAGTACCGGAGCTGCAGTAGTCAACATGGAGGACAGGCATCAGCAACAGTAGTTAACATGGAGGCCAGGCAGGAGCAGCAGTAGCCAACATGGAGGCCAGGTGGGAGCAGCAGTAGCCAACATGAAGGCCAGCAGGAGCAACAGCAGTCAACATGGAGGTCAGGCAGGAGCAGCAGTAGCCAACATGGAGGCCAGGCAGGAGCAGCAATAGTCAACATGGAGGCCAGGAAGGAGGAGCAGTAGCCAACACGGAGACCAGTACAGGAGCAGCAGTAGTCAACATGGAGGCAAGGGCAGGCACACCAGTAGTAAACCTGGATGCCAGTTAAGGCCCAGCAGTAGCCAACAAGGAGGCAAGGGCAGGCACAGCAGTAGTCAACACGGATGCCAGTTAAGGCCCAGCAGTAGCCAACATGGAGCCAAGGGCAGGAGCAACAGTAGTCAACATGGAGGCCAGGCAGGAGCAACAGCAGCCAACATGGAGGCCAGGCAGGAGCAGCAGTAGCCAACATGGAGGCCAGTAGAGGAGCAGCAGCAGTAGTCAACATTGAGACAAGGGCAGGCACACGAGTAGTCAACCTGGATGCCAGTTAAGACCCAGCAGTAGACGACATGGAGGCAAGGGCAGGCACAGCAGTAGTCAACATGGATGCCAGTGAAGGCCCAGCAGTAGCCAACAAGGGGGCAAGGGCAGGCACAGCAGTAGTCAGCATGGATGCCAGTTAAGGCCCAGCAGTAGTCAACATGGAGGCATATTAAGACGGATGTGATATACACACTATCAGAAGGGTCCAAGTATAGAAATTGTCTATATGTATAGCACTTTTTTAAAGACTTTTATGCTATACACCTGCACCAGGTATTTTTGTCTCTCAGGATAAGACGGATGGGATATACACACATCAGAAGTATAGGACTTGCATATCTGTAGAGCACATTTTTGTTCCGTGCACCCTTTGCTGCCCTATGCCTAATCTATCTATTTTTCGCCCTCTCTATATTTCTCTCTCAATCACTAGATGTTTCTCCTCTCCGCTTTCCTAATCTTTCCTTTCCATTCCTACAATATCTTCTCAGTAGTCTGTAGTACTTAACAGCAGCAGGAGTAGCACCAGCAGCATTTTGATAATCACGAGCTGTGGGCACTGCAGCCAGTAACAACCTCCTTCCTCTCTCTTTGCAGACTGCGTGGTGCGGTCATGTGACCGCTCCTCTTAAAGAAATACTTACGTCACACAGGTGGTGGGGTAGTGCAAGATCCCTGCTGATTGGATGTGTTCCGGGCATCATGGGAAAGCACTTTTCCTGCCCGGAAAACTTCCTGCTTTCTAGAATGGCGGCTGCCATTTTAGAAAGCAAGAAAAAAAATGGGAGCGGATTTCCAAAAATCCCGATCCCATACCGGCCGAACCAGTTCGCTCATCTCTATTCTACACCTGTCGACACCTCGGCTAAGTCTTGCTGTCTTTTCTAATTACTTCATTCCTCGATTTGGCTGTGAATGACCCGGAGCTGGCAGTGGCGTTATTGGAGCGATTGATAATGTTGAGCCTATCGTTTGCACAACTCATCCTTGGGGGAGATGCAGAACTGAAAGGCAGCAATACATTCCAGTTATTATGCATTATTCTGCATATCCTGGGATAATCATAGAATGTGAGAGGTGGTCCCTTTCTTCCTTCTGCGTTCCATTCACTTGCTTCACTGGAGGAAGGTTATTCCAGACCAGTTGGCTTCTGGTGGATATCCTGATGTTACATGTTACTTGCTGTAGGTGGCAGCAGCACAGTACATAGGAATATCTTATCAGTGAAAGTAATAGAGGACATACAATAAACATGGAGGTAATCTATGACAGTATGACAACCACTATAACACAGATAAAACACATCCATGGGAGAATAAACATTAAATCACCTTAGGTTAAAGACTATATGTACCAAATGCTGTACTTTAGTGATGTGTGTGTGTGTGTGTGTGTGTAAAAAAGGGGTCCGTGCAGCTTCAGTTGCGAGTCTCAAAACATAGGAATAGCCAGATATCCCTCCAAGGAAGGAAAACCTGTTGCCAGTGGGGAGATCACAAAACCACCCTGATACATAGCCCCTTAAGTCCCACTTGGTTGTGAGTATTGGAACATAAATAGAGAAATACCAAGGTGGCCCCTTTTGTGTCAAAGTCTAACTCTGTTGCGAGTATTGCGACACGAAAAGGATTTACCAAAGCCAGGCATCCATCCACAGACAGCTGTTTCAAGGTATTTGCCCCTCGTCAGTGTGGAGCAGGATTCTGGCTAATGGGGGCAATGAAAAATAGACCAACAAAACACTGCAATCACTGTGTATATATACATTTAGGTTTTGTACCCTGCACTTTCTATGCCGCTTTAGAGATGAAGTCTCACAAGCCGGCATTGGCAATGGTATGTCCAGTCTTGTTAGGCATTAATGTTGCATTATTTTGTTTTCCACAGTGTCCATGGGAGGTGGCATAGATAAATGTTCATGGAGTTGGGCACTAAAGATGTAGTACCAAAGTGTAGCCCAACTTTGTAAGGTTCCTGGACAACCTGTTAGTAGCCCACTGCAAAAGCCAACAGAAAGCCAGGGTATTGTCACTAGAATGCAAATGATAATCTGACAGGGGAAAAAGAGACACTGGGCAGCGAGGGCTGAGAGGACTTTCAATTCCGAGAGTTCCCAAGCTAGTGTGGACTATGGAAGATGTCAGCCCTGAAGAAGAGCCAAAGTAGGTGGGTTGTATGACAATGAGAGATTAGCCCTTGGTTATTCAGGATTGGAAGGAGAAGCAACCAACATGTAGTAGGAGGCTAGCTGCTGGCAGCCTGTAGTGTGGTCTGGATTCTCAAGTTCTGTGCCAGATCCTCCAGACTTTCTTCTGCTACAAGACCCACCTGTCATTGTATGCAGGGGAGGTCTTGGCATTTCTGGGGCCCCAAGTGAAGTCATGTACACCCCCACACCCCTCGACATGCACTCCCCCCCCCCCACACACACACAGTAGTTCTCTTATACAGAGATTACATATTGCCTCAAAACTGCTCTGAACAAAGCAGAAAGATATCACCAATGATGCCATTACATTTTGCTAGGTGGGATGCTCGGTGCCCAAGACCGCTACTGATTGTATGAAAACTGTAGTTTTGTCTGCGTGAGGACAAGACCAGCCTGAGGTCTTTGTGCAGTTAACATAAAAGACTGCTAATGTTGTGTTCTAGACTGTTCAAACTCTCCAGACCACCAGAAATGACTAGATACAATGCTGAGCGAGCACTTAAATGCTTGAGTGCTTGGTATTCGAGTCAAGCATTTTTTTAAGTGATGAACCCCATTGAAATATATAGGAGGCTTAAGCATTTAACCAGGTGCCCCCTCCTCAGCAAAGCGAAGGATGCCTGGCTCACCCCCCAATGAGTCTGGATGAGTAACAGATTGCATTTTTTTATTCTAGTTTTTGTATATTTTGTCCCTTGAAGGGATGTGTATATGAAATATACCAATATTAAGAACAAAAAGAATAAGAATACATTAATGCAAGACACATTAGAACTCCAATAGTATGCCATCAATACCACCAAAGTTGTAATAAGTCTTGCAGTAACGTATTGCATTATTATTATTTTTTTTTTCATTCTATTTTTTGTATATTTCGTCCCTTGAAGGGATGTGTAAATGAAATATACAAAAATTAGAATTAGTATTTGAACAATTTTGGAGCTTGCAGGATCAGAATGAATAATGATGCTAGAAGCTCCGAAATAGTTTAAATATTCAGGGCACTGTACTGTGTATAGGATGAGTATAGTATCACAAATATTTAAACAGTACCCTAAACTCCACCAGCAACACTAACCAGCAACCATTAAACACAATAGTGTCACAGAGTATATTGTAACTACAAACTTACTCTACCTTTTCATGTGAACATCAAACATATGGTGCCACTGTGGTGTAAAGAGAGAGAAGTCAAGTCTGATGTTCAACCATTATGGTCTGCAACTATTTCTTTAAAGGGAACCATCAAGTACCTTTCACAGATAGATAAAAAACTGTTTATTGCTCAGTAGACCCCAACTCTATTCATGCAATTCTTCACTGATTTATAGATATTTGAAGATTGATCTAGGTTCAAGACCAGGCGAATGAGAACTTTTTCTAAAAAACTGAAAAATTTAATTCCGCATTTCTATAAAAGTGGAAGGTCTGGCCCCTGATGTGCTTGGTAATTAATTTTATACAAGTTTAATGGAAGAACTGATAGACTGCTGAAATTGTTTAATGATTCCACGAAGGGCAACAGATGGTAATCTTCAGGAGACGCAGCTAATATTAAAATGATACTTAAGAAGGGTAAGCATCCCCTGTCACCTCAGCCACCTAGGCCAATTACCATGATAAATCAAGATCTGAAATATTTCATTTAAATTCTTGCAGAAAGATTGGCAGAATTCCATCAGAGACTGTGTAATCTATTACTAATAGCACATAGTAATAATTATGATACATATAATGGTAATCTTTATTTATATAGCACAAATTCTGTAATGCTTTACCATTTGGAAAGTAACAAATAAATAAAACAAATGCACTAACTGTGAGACATAAGGGAAAGGTCCCAGTCTATAAGCTTACAATCTAAATGGAATTACACAATAGATATACGGTGACATATTATATGATATTACATTAAAATAATACCTATGGGGTCCATATGGAATATTTCCTCCCTCCTTTAAAAAAATACCATACAATTACATATAATGTGGAGCCTGTAACAAGAGAACAGAAAATTGGTTGGGATCCCTCTTTTTAAATGACCCACATATCAGAAAGAAAGTTGGTTAGGGGTATATATATATATATATATATATATATATATATATATATATATATATATACACACACACACAGGGTGGTTCAAAAGTAGGTGGACAGTATGTGTTAGTGTATGTTTACACTAAGTAAATGTGACACTAAGTCAATGAGAGTGGAGCTCTCCCATAGAGACACCGTTTGACACTGAGGCAGGCGGGATTTACTCTTTACTCTTATATACAAAAATCACCAGGTGAGACCCCACCCCCAGCTGGGTTCAAGCCCACACCCACTCCACATGGATTGTTTGGAGTGGGTGTGGACTTGAACCCAATGGGGGGGTGTCTCACCTGATGATTTTTGTATTTAAGAGTGGTTGTTTGTAACTTATGGATTATACCTGTAGAAGCTCCCCATTGGATTGTGAGGGCTGAAACGCGTTGTTTGCTTTGAATAAACCATCCTATTTCATCTATATCGATGTGGCTTGTTCCCATTGGGCGGCACATGCGCGATACTGTTGGTTGAACTTTCACCCGCAAGAGGAAGCTATTTTTTGAAAACCTAGTCTGGTTTGACTTATCCTTGGTACATTTGCTGCTAAACTCTCCCCCAGTGAGCGTCACTATGTTCCAGCCATCCCCAATGTCAGACACTAATTTCATTTTTCATTTAATTTTGTCTTTTTGTTGTTTGGTTCTACATTAGATTTGTTAACTATTCTTCTTCTTCTTTTTATTTGCACCGGACCGAGGTAGGGAACAGGACAAGACAGTAAGCCCTAGCCACTAGAACCCACCTTCTGTCCCTACCTACTTGCCTCAACAGCCCTAAACAGCCGTGGACAACCACGATGACGGTCCCTGTCCCACACCAGGTGATACACAAAACAAAGACAGATGAGACAAACACAATAAAGAAGAGTCTTCAGTCCGGGTCGGCAACGGCGGTCATCGGGGTACAAAAACGTAAGGCAGAGGGAGAGTTGGGGACAGGCAAAGAGGTAAGGGAAGGCAGCACACAGAGCAGGTCAGAAGATAAAGCAATGGGTCAGGCAACAGAAGTAATCGAAACAGGAGAGGTAAAGCGCTTAGCTGAGTAACACTCAATAGCCAGCAGGGAAATGAGCAGCCTGCTGCTATTTACCTGGGATCAGGGACTGGGTCTAGCAGCTGATTGGAACAGCCCTGATCCCAGTACTAAGCTAAGCTGGACAGGCCTTCAGAAGGAGTGACCCCCGCACTTTCAGAGTGTAACAGGCAATGCGGGTGTGGCTGGGAAGCTAAGACAGCATTCAGACAGATGACTTCAAACAAAAAACAACCAGAGGCTCAGAGCTTCCTCGGTCGCCCAGCAAGGACAGAGGAGCGCAAAGTCACATTCCTGACATTAGTGGCAAAGCATATACTGTATGCCATGCAGCTCAATGAACATTTGCTAGGCCAGGGACAGAAAGTTAAGAAAAAACAGTTTAATAGCCCAGGCGTGTAACCGGCAGAGGCGGGGAGGTAGTCATCTGAGTGGCTCCCTGTCCATCACTAGTTACCGCTCTCTGCCTTTCAGTACGCTTGGAGGGTATGATTGACAGGGAGAGAGGTCTGTTACTGGCAGAGAGCAGTGACTAGTGACGGGCAGGGAGCTAACCAGATGACTACCTCCCCGCCTCTGCCGGTCACACGCCCGGGCTATTAAACTACTTTTCCCGCAGGCTGAGCAGCAGCTTTATCCAGCAATGCATATCCGCAAAACAGGCTGATTGGTTCCCTTTAAAGAGAAGCCCATCATCCCTATCATGGAGCATGGAAGCATCTCTGTTGCATTGTTTGTATGTGAGCTACAGAGAACCTATTTGAAATTAAGAATTTACATTCATCAGTGAGGAAGCTATTCATGTTACACACTTAGACATTCCAACATGAGAATCTGATACAGCTATGGCTGTATCCATGTTTTCAAGGCATTTTCCAGGCGCTCCCCGGGAGGCACAGTTACATGAAAAAAAAAAAAAACATGTATAAGTACAGAGTAAGTACTGGGAGAATTCTCTACACCTGGTAGTTTACTACAAGAAAAAGGAACTAGGCTTGAACCTAGTCGGACCTTCCACATTTAATTGCTGATGCCTTCACGGTCCGTGAGGAAGGAAGAGAGATCCCGGGGACCGGCTGGAATTCCGAGATACAGCCTATTACCTAGGCTGAATCGCGGAATTCCAGGCGGTCCCCGGGATGTCTCCTCCTTCCGTATGGACCGTGAAGACATCAGCAATCAAATGCGGAAGTTCCGGCTAAGTTCGAGTTTGATCAAACCTAGCTTTTCCCGATGTTTGATCAAGCCTAAAAGGAACCTCTGTCAGGTTGATAGGAGTCCCTGCTTTACTTAAAAGGGTATTCTCACCTGCTAATGTTTTTCTAACTGTACCAGGAACCAGAAATTGAAAGAAGTGCTGAGCTGAATTTCTGAGGTGAGAAAACCCCTTTAAAAATGTATGTGGCACTCCATGCTGTTTGGATATGGTGCCACAGAAACAATTATACAAGTGGTGCCTTCGAATACGGCCTTAAGTCTACACATACCTGAGCATCTGATGCTTCTAAATGTCCTATGCTAAATTTTAAATGAATTCCACCTATTGAAAAAAATGTTTAGACTACTTAATAATCTTCTAGATTCCAAAAACAGTAACTGTTTTATTTTTCCATCAACATTGCCGCAAGGTATTTTACTAACCTGGACTCTCACGGATGCAGCGATACCAATAACGGTTATTTGTTTATTGTTTATTTTTTGTATGATAAACAGATAAAGAAGTTAAACTTTTAATATTTGTGTTTTTAAATATTTACCAAGAATTTATTAAACTTTTTTTTTGCTTGTGTTTGTAGTAAATGTGCATATATATACATATATATATATATATATATATATATATATATTTGCATGTAGTCACTTTGAGGACAGTGTTTAGTGTTTTTGGGTCAATTCGCAGACTTTTTCAGCTCTCTGTCAATCAATACAGTGGGGCGGACCAAGTGTGAATCTGTACCCTTTAATATGAAAATCAGTATATACATGTAGAGTATACAGTATACCTTAGCTGCTGGGTATATTTGGAAAGTATATATATACAGACAGTAGATGTAAAGGGGTTAATTTGAATTTTAAATTGCAATGATTTTTATATAATTAAAAAAAAAAAAAGAAAATGAAATGTTATTCTCTTAACAAAATAACTAAATATATATGCATAATTGTTTCAATAACCCTAAAAGCATTGCCTTATTCTACAATGTTAATATTATCAAATTAGACAAAATCACAAAACAATAACAAAAGCAAAACGATGGAAATGCAAAAAATCCTGGAAAACATCTGAAAACACTAATTACCAATCTATTGTTACAAATCCAAATGTAACAAACAACTGGTAAAGTTCCATTTATTTGCATTTTATGTATTTTTATTTTTTTGCATTACAACACACATCCATTTTCTTTACATTGGCCAGTCCTATTCACTTAATAATAGATAATTATTAAAGATAATGAAACAATGTAACTAACAGCTAATACATTGCCGTAATTGATGCTTTTAAATAAACAAAGTATAACGACCAGATGCAAAATCTTGGATTTCTGCCTAATTTAGGCATTGCAAACACATCCTGGTATATAGTACACACATAAAAGAGTTGAATTTGTTTGCAAAAGAAATAAATAAAACATACCTTAATTATTTTGTACGACATAAAACTACATCCCGTGGGCTTGTCTTTGTGACTGCCTCTTCTTTGTAAGTCCATGCCTTCAATCCTGTTGATGAACTGGCTTTCTATAAACTATCCCTTGTATATCCAAGGCCTTTTAAATCAGGGTGGAGGAGGTAGCTCCGGGAGATCTGTAAATGACCGCAGATCATGCATCATCTCTCTCTCAGAACTGTTTCTTAGTTTTACTGTAGCCTCCATAATTTAGAACCATTGGAAAATGCCGACCCACCAAACAATCCGAGATGGAAAGGTTTTCTCTTGGTATTAGCCGTGTTGTACGAAAAGGAAATAATCTGACCAGTGAAATAATCACTGCAGTCCGGCTTACCCCTACACCACTCTGCTGCTCGCTCTCTCTGTACGAGGCCCCAGCTGATTCAGCCTGCATTCGTCCATACATAAATCATTCCCCTTATTCTATTGGTTACATGGTACATGGCAAGTATTGATTTTTTTTCCCTTGCAGGAAAAACCTATGATTTTTTTTTTTTTTTTTTTTTACACCAAGGAAACAAATAGAATTTCTATGAAGAAATGGTTTTGTTAGATCTATACTAATGACGTTAAATATCCATTCTCTTTCTTAACGCTCATGTATACGGTGACTTTTGTTTTTACATGACGGTATAAATATAGCTACGAGGAATCAGTAATGAAATCAGGTTTGTGTGGAAAGATTCAATGCAGATACTAATACTGCTAAGTGAAAAAAATATGTATGTATTTGATTGAGAATCTGCTTATGGCTTTATGTGATATATATGGGAATCAAAGCAACAATATGACTTTAGAGTAGAATGTTGTAGATGCATATTTTACATATACAGTATAAGGCTATGTTCACACAACGTATGTTTTGTACAAATCACGGCCGTTGTTGCAATTTGCAACAACGGCCATGATTTGTACAAAACATACGTTGTATTGAAATCAATTGAATCCCCACCGGAGCGTATACACATAGTATACGGTCTGGACAGGATTCCATCTGGCTGCATGAAAAACTGACATGTCAGTTTTCTGTGGCTGCTATTTAGTGAATAGCGGCCGCAGTGAACCTGTCAGTTCACACAATGGAGCATGCAGTTTCGGCTGCATGCTCCATTGTGCGCAGCGGGGTATTGAGATGTGGGCGCCTGCATCCCAATTCACCGGAAGTGAAGATCATCCGGCCGGTACTGCAGTTTTCATGAGTAATACCGGCCATAGAATGGCTGGTGTTAAACGTAGTGTGAACCCGGCCTAATAAATATATATTTTAAAGTATATAACCGTAGAACAGTTAGGATCCTATTAGATGAAACGATTTTTAATGATAAACAATTTTTAACGATAAACGATTAATAATAAGCGATCCCAAATGAGATTGTTTATCGTTAACCTGAAATCATTAACTATATTACACAGAACGATAGTCATTAGTTACGGACATTACAACGATCGCAACGATCTGATCCCAGCAAAAGAATGAACGATTTGGAATTACACTGAGCGATTAGTGAACAAATGCGGGATTACAGTGAACGAATGCGGAATTGCATCAAACGATTAGCGATGATTTTAGGGTCAGATCTATATCAACGATCAATGACACACAAACGATTTTTCGATCATTGCCTGCAATTACACAGAATGATTATCTTTTAAATTCGAACGATACACAGATTTTCCGCACCATAATCGTCCCATGTAATAGGGCTCTTACCCTATTGCTCTTGCAATTATGGCATAATTATGGCATCTATAATATACATCTCTAATGGTCACTGTGCAATACAAAAAGGAAAAAACAAACAAACAATAAATATCCCATCCGTGACAGTGAACACTTTGCAGCTATTGGCTAATTGACTAACTACAGAGCAATGACTGTAGCACCTAAAAAACAAGGAAGAAGCTAATTCAAGTAAGTACCAAGTTATAGGAATGCAAATAGTCAAAAGGTTAAAGAAAATAACTTTTTGTGAAACACACTAAGGCCGCGTTCACATTATGTAATACAGCAGCCGTGTATTCAGCGCCAATCTATGGCCGCTGTATCACATGTTCCTGTGAATGACACTGCCATATCGGCTGCAGGAACATTTTTTTCCCATAAGGATATTGGGCACCTTTGGGTGGGCCTACAATTAAATTAAGCATTGAACACAATGTAAAGTATGGCCGTCAGCCGTACTTTACATTGTGTGCACAACTATTTTGGGCGAACAGCGGCCATAGAAAATACACAACGGCCATAATGTATACTATGTGCGCACACTATGGACCTTGATGCATTGAAATTAATGCAAACATATTCATTTCATTACCATTACCATGGAACAAAGGATTCGGGGACAGTCTACAGGGTTCCATACAGATAAGGACATCGACCATTATTAGCAGGAATGGATGACCTTTTTAATATCTCTATTGCTAGCTTAACATGTCTGACAACTCTAGTCACTGGCTGCACAATATTATATAAAACTTGTGGAAGATAGAGACTAGGGATTGCAGAAGTTTTAGGGTTCGAGTCGATCCGAGCCCGAACGTTCGGCATTTGATTAGTGATGGCTGCTGAACTTGGATAAAGCTCTAAGGTAGTCTGGAAAACATGGATACAGCCAATGACTATATCCATGTTATCCACATAGCCTTAGGGCTTTATCCAACTTCATCAGCCACCGCTAATCAAATGCCGAACGATCGGGTTCGGATGGACTCGAGCATGCTCCAGGTTCCCTCATCTCTAATACTAAAGCTTCTCAGCTACATTAAAAGCCAACATCAGAAGTCAGTATATAATTTGATCACACCATATTGCCTCATGCACCACGTACGGGTCTTCTGATCCACATGAGTCCCTACTCTAGCCATGGTGCAGCGTTTGCCGGCAACCACCAACGCCACAAAGCCAGTGCCCACAGGGGGGAGCAGCCCATCGGTCCAGCAACTGCATTGTCGCGGGACCAAGCTCCGTGGCCATAGCCACACCACCCCGCAGACATGGCCAGTAGAGGCAATGGCCGGCACCCAATACCGAGTGTGAACAGATCTAAAAGCCCACTCCATGTGCTCCCAGCTAGACTGGGAAAGAGGAGGTACTTACCATGCACACCACTTCCCGCTAATTGGTCACACATGGGTCTTACTGGGAGGAGTATAAAAAACACAAAGAAGAGGGACAGAATACATAAAATGCTCAAGTCTGGAGAACACAAAAATGGCTGCACATTAGTTAATATGATTACGACATCTGCTTTAATTATTTCCCTGCCAAGGGAATGCATTTCGATATTCAAGTATATATTGGATACATACACTCACCGGCCACTTTATTAGGTACACCTGTCCAACTGCACGTTACCACTTAATTTCTAATCAGCCAATCACATGGCGGCAACTCAGTGCATTTAGGCATGTAGACATGGTCAAGACAATCTCCTGCAGTTCAAACCGAGCATCAGTATGGGGAAGAAAGGTGATTTGAGGGGCTTTGAACGTGGCATGGTTGTTGGTGCCAGAAGGGCTGGTCTGAGTATTTCAGAAACTGCTGATCTACTGGGATTCATCCATCTCTAGGGTTTACAGAAAATGGTCCGAAAAAGAAAAAACATCCAGTCAGCGACAGTTCTGTGGGAGGAAATGCCTTGTTGATGCCAGAGGTCAGAGGAGAATGGGGAGACTGGTTAGAGCTGATAGAAAGGCAACAGTGACTCAAATAGCCAACCGTTACAACCAAGGTAGGCAGAAGAGCATCTCTGAATGCACAGTATGTCGAACTTTGAGGCAGATGGGCTAAAGCAGCAGAAGACCACCCGTTACTAGCATGGTGTACCTAATAAAGTGGCCAGTGAGTGTACTATGGCTGTATCTTAAAGTGTGTAGTGTCCCACCACAGGTGGTTCCCTACGTTTTATACCACCTAGGTAAAGTAACTTCAGGTGTCACACCAAGTTCTGTCAGCTGACATTTCCACTCCAGCCACTAGGTGTCTCACTCTCCTAAGCACAGCTGCAGTGTGTGTAAAAGGTTTAACTCTGTTTATATGTTAACCAATCACAGGTGTCTTTTCTCTGTACAACACTTTCTCTCTCGCTTTCACTTCCTGTTACACCACCCTAAATAAGGTAGGGGTTTCTTGCTTCAGGGCAGTTGATGGGAGTTCTGTTCCATTCAGGAGTGAGTTCAGTTCTAGTGAGAGCCTAACAGCCAGTATGCAGTGTTGAATCCTAAAGGTGGGGTAACCAGACACAAGGATCAACTCTTGTCTACGCCAAGGATCTCCAGTCAGGACAGTGACTCCCTAATGGAAAGGCAGAGGAACTGATCGCCAGTAAGGCAAAGTTGCTGCAAGCCAAGGCACCTTACTGACAGATTCTAGTCCAACCTACACACAGCTACTTAGGACTCACACCACCTCACTTGGCTGTTACCGGTCTAGTGTAGGTAGGAGGCGGTCAGACACAAAATATATCTAAATGTGAGTACGAGAATTTCTTTAACTATATTATTCAATTAGACAAGGGCTCCTACCAAGCCTCTAAACTACTCTTGCACACAAGTCATACAAGTTCTACCAAGGTCCGGTGCATGTCTGGGGGTGGGTACTACCACTCCTGGCCACTGTGACAAGTTGCCCCCAAAACACCAGAACCCACCAGCTGCACATAACACTTGCAACTAGCACCCTTGGCTTTGGAAAGTGTACCTGTCATAACAGGATGCTTCTGGATCAGAGTTAATGGAGAATCTCACTGCTGATCCAAAAGGGGCCCCATTGTAACTGGTACACTTTAAGCTAGATCTCAGCTACAGCCACTGTATCACTCTAAGGCCAGTTATTGGCTGCAACAGTCACAAGGGTGTTTGGACAGGTAAATAAAGCCAGCAGGGAGGGTTAAAGTCACAGCACTTGTATTGGTGAGGATTTCATTTTAACACAATCACAAGCAGTGGGCACAATATTAGGTAACCCAAAAAAACGTTTAAGGAAGTCAGATGAAAAAATGGGCATGGGCTGAATAATAACTGTAGTATTTGCTTGCAGGTAGCTTAACAACCACATACATACGGTTACACACATGCACACACACTTGCATGCCTACTGTCCTTCATTTACTTTAACCATCGCCATGGAGAAGACAATGATTATGGTTTAGCAATATAGTTTGTGGCTGGATTCTAGATTCTAGATTCAAGTACAGTATTTTGCAAAAAAAAAGATGTGTAGATTGACAATTTCTGCCCAGTGAGCCAATAAGGAAACATTAGTGTCAGAAGGGACAAAAACAACCAGACAGTGGGCCCTGAACTGAACCCGCCCACTGAACCCGCCCACTGTCACCTGCCTACTTGCCTCAGTCGACCCTAGACGGTCGCGGACAACCACGGAGACGTTCCCTACACTGCGTACGTGACACACTGAACAGTACAGACAGACAAACACAATAAGGAGTAACGGAACAAGCCAGGTCAAACCACACGGACAACGCAGTACAAAGTCAGGAACACAAGGATAGTCAAAAAGTCAGGCGGAGGTCAGAACACGAGTAAATCAGGCATAAGGAATCAGGACGGGGTGCACAGGAATAGGACGGGGGGAGCTGGGATCAGATGAACTAATAGCCAGCGATAAACTACTGGCAATGCTTAGACTTTATACTGGACCAGGAGCCCGGACCAAAGGCTAATTGGCCCCGCCTCCTGAGTCCAGTCTTACTGCAGCTGGTGCACTGCAGGCTGAGTGGCCGGGCGACCTGTCACTCAGCCTGAGTGCAAGACACAGCAGCTGCGTGCCGGCCGGCTGACAGTCACGTGAGACCACGGCGTCTCCGTGACGTCACTCGGCTCCGGCGGGCCGACCGCCGGACCCGAGCTAGACTGAGACGCCGCTGGAGCCAGGTAAGGTAAGTTCCTGAGAATTAGTTGATATCCATGACATATACTTAACGGGTAAAAAACAATAGAATGTGGGGAAAGCAAAGGGTTCATATGTGCTGAATAGGGATGGAATACAGAGACAGACAGACAGTGTGGGCCCTGGTTCTAGGCCCTCCAATACTTTCGCTGCCTATTTGCCAGCCCAAGTGTAGGCAGTCATCAACAACTGGTTGGCAGTCCCTACACTGTAAGTGAGACACACTGAGACGAGACGGACAAACACAATAAAGAATAGTCAGGCAAATACAGGTCAAACAGGAGACAAGAACAGCAGGCAAAAGTGGAAGTCGGAAGGACAGGTAAAGAGGTCAGAATACCAAGTAATCCAATCCAAAATGCCAGCTCTAGCTACAAGAGACTATTGCAAGCATTGTCCAAGAGCACAAGTGGACTTGTGAGATGCCAGAGTCCCGGCCCAGAGAGTGATGGGACCAGCCCTCTGACATCCAGATCACACACAACACAGAATGACAGGGAAGGCAGAAAAGTGGAGAAGGCAACTGTCCATCACTACTCAGTCTAAACCATGTGCAGCTATCATAAAAAAACAGATGGGTGTGGTAGAACCTGTCAATAACCACAAGCAAGAGCTGGAATAAGACAGAAACCATGCACGCTGAATCATGGCCAATAGCGCAGTCTAAGCCGTACTTTGTGGGCAGAACAGAGGTCTGCAAAGGTGTGGGCACAACAGCCCTTCAAACCGAGATTAGTTGATAGAACTCATAGGAGCCTTCTGCAAAGTGTAAGGGAGATAGAGTTGGCTGAATTCCTAATCAGATTGCACAACAACAACAACATGAACTCTGTAATAGGTTAGTTAGGCTAATGAAAAAAACAGAGCAGATGTTTGGCATCAAAACCAGTACAAAAGCATAAAAAAGACAAAAAAGTAAACTTTAGAAAAAACTTTTGCAGTGTATGTTAATTTATTAGGCCATGTTCACACAACGTAGGTTAAGTAATAATCACCCGATTTGCTGCAGCTGCATATGTGCTGCAGCTAGAGGGGATCCCGGCTGGAGTGTATACACATAGTATACCTTCCAGCTGGGATCGCTAGCAGCCATACAAAAAACTGACATGTCAGTTTTCTGTGGCTGCTACTCATTGAATTGCGGCCGCAGAGAACCTGTCAGTTCACACAATGGAGGGTGCGGCTCTGGCCACACCCTCCATTGTGTGCAGTGGTGAATTTGGTTGCGGGCACACAAGGATGTGCCCGCATCCGAATTCAGCACAAATTAAGATCATCCGGTCGGTACTGCAGTACCGGCTGGGATGATCTTCAGTAATACCGGCCCTTCTGTGATCCGGCCGTGTCAAAGAATGGCCGGTGTTATACTGAGTGTAAACATGGCCTTACACAGTTACATTTACTTTATTGTTAGACAACTTTAAAAAAAAAGTTTTAGAAGATAACTGCCTCTTACATAATAACTTTTTTCCTCATTAAGTGGGTCTCGCACCATATTATATAACTGTTTATATGTCATAGCTGTTGCTGGTTTCATCTTTATTACCATTTCTTTCCGAATATTATCTGTCTAACTAGAATTCTTAACCTAATTCTGCATCAGTATCTAAAAAAAACTTTATGTCAACTGAGCTAATGAACAAAGTCATCTCATGTAATGAATAGAGCAAACTCAAGTTTCTATGACTTTTACAGTACAACTTATCTCAACATTGCTTAGCAACCAATTTTCTACCTCTCCATAATTATTTTCTGCTAGTTACCTAGTAACTGTCTATGAAGATTACCACTGAGAGAGTCCACAAATCCATGCACCCATTACCATGAGGATGATGAAAGATTCACACATCACACGACGGAGAAAGACTGGCAACAAATGTCTATATTTAATTCTGAAGCTGAAGGATATTACACTTGTAAGTGTCACATGTAAGAAATACCATTGATCCCTGATGACATTCCCAGGATAAATGGCAGAACTGGAATAGCTTGTAAAGCTCAGACAAATAACACAAGCTCGTACACGGCTCTGGCAGAATAACAATATATTGTTTATTATGACATTTGTTATAGTTCTTTACCCAATCCAGCATTACTCTGGTGTTCATAATACAGAATCATGTTCCTCTTCTTCTCCTTTGTTAGAGATTCTCTTACACTTGAGAAAAAGAAATGCTCAATTTAAAAAAAAAAAAAAAGTACTTCCAACCTATAAAGAGGATATTGACGTCCGATGTCAGAGAAGATCATCCCAGCCCGTACTGCAGTACCGGCTGGATGATCTACATTTCTGTTGAATTGGGATCCCAATTCACCGCTACACACAATGGAGTGTGCGGCCGGAGCCACACTCTCCATTGTGTGAACTGACATGTCTGTGCGACCGCTATTCAATGTATAGCAGCTGTATAAAATTGACATGTCAGTTTTTTCGTTGGTTGAAATCTGGTTGAAATCTTAGCCGGAGTGTATACTATGGGGGACATTTATCATTTGCTCCATTTTTTGAGAATATTTTTGTCACTGTGCATTCGGTTATACATTCACAGCCTAGTCAAGTATTTATGAATATTCATATGTTGGTTTATAAATCACCTGATGTAACTTCCGTGGCACGGTACAAGCTGGTTGTGAAAAGTATTTGCACATTTGCTGAGCAGCAAATATCGGCTACCCTGGGACTGGAGTACAGATGCACATGAATGTACGAAATTTACAAAATGCGCACATGATAAATCACGGCTAAGAAATTTCTTAAGAATAACCACGCCCACAAGAGTCAAAAAGGAAAAAAACAGGCACAAGTAGACATATTCACACGTACACCCCGCTACATCATTTAGTAAATTCGATGAAGGTCTGTGCACATCACACATACGCCAAAAAATGCTAAGAAGCTCGCTGCTTGATACGCGTCCCCCTATGTGTATATGCTCCTGCACACAAATACAATGTATGTTTTGTATAAATTTTTGTATCAATTTATGCAAAACATATGTTGTGTGTCGCCTATGACCGCATCAACTTCTTCAGGCACTGCTATTCAAATGCCAAGTAATCGGACTTGAGAATGTTCAAGTTGTGCTCATCTCTAATATAAAACATATATAAAAAATAAAACTGGGCACTTTTCTGGTGCGGGTTAAAACCACTCTTAGCCTGCTAGGACACTCCAAACCACAGTGTAACTTTACATCATGGTACACTAACTTCCTGCACTATTATGTGCTGTTATATTGCAAAAATGGGACAGAAACAGGAGCTGTGCTTGTGCCATTGTGCTATAATGGCTGGGGTCGGAGATAACCCAGGTCCTGACTAACCCCTTAGATGCTTAGATCTAAACTTATTACATGTCTGGAAAACAAGTTAATGGCACTACCACTTTAAAGAGCAATTCCTCCTGGGCAAAACCCTTAAAGGGGTTGTCCAAGTATACAAACATGGCCGCTTTCTTCCAGAAACAAAAGTACCCTTGTCCTCAGTATGGTTGTGGTTTTGCAGGTCAGTTCAAAGTTAATGGAGCTAAATTTAATACCACACATAACCTGGGGACAGGGGTGGTGCTGTTTTTGCAAGAATATATATATATATATATATATATATATATATATATATATATATATATATTTTTTTTTTTTAATCCTGAATAACCCCTTTAAAGTGATTTGCAGGGCGATTTGGATTAAATTAGAGACCCCTAACAGACAGCATGTGTAGAATATTTGTGGACAACATCAGCATAGCTAGCATGGAGGCAAACCAGGCAGCCGCTAGGGGGCGCATGCCATGGTGGAAGGGTGTGGCCTGCTCCCCTCCCCCTGGCAGAGCATGGCTTGCCCCCATGGTACCATGGCTCGCAGTAGCACATCAACCCCCCCAACCCGACAGCCGCTGACCCACCCCATACACATACCGTGATGAGCACACACTCCCCTCCCACCCTGCTCAGCCTGGGCACACACACTCCCCTCCCACCCTGCTCAGCCTGGGCACACACACTCCCCTCCCACCCTGCTCAGCTTGGGCACACACACTCCCCTCCCACCCTGCTCAGCCTGGGCACACACACTCCCCTCCCACCCTGCTCAGCCTGGGCACACACACTTCCCTCCCAACCACTCGCACACGGAGGTTCCGTTCTGGAGGAGGAGGCCTCAGGGATCATGGGATTGGGTAATGGCGTCTGAAGAGCAGGATCGGGGGTCTACACCGTGCCTTTTGATCCTTCTGTACAGCTCCAGCACCTACAGCGAAGCCATCACCAGATCCCATGGTTCCCACCGCCTCCTCCAGAGACTGGAGACCTCTATGTGTGAGCAGCCAGGGGGGGAGTGGGGATATACCTTGTGTGTGTGCCCCTGCTGCCCTTCTGTCCAGATCAGACCCAGCTGTCCCCTTCCCCAAGTCTTTCCCAGTCACCCCCAACTGCTCTCCTGCCCCAGTAAACCCCAGCTACCCCAGTCACCCCCAATCACAGCTGCTCCAGTTCTAATTGCGGTTGGGGGCTCATACAGGATTCATGGGGAACCATACAGTTTTTTGCTATGGGGTCCCATAAATCCTAGCTACACCCCAGGGGGGCAGGGAAGCATAAATACACCTTTTATATCTTTTGAACACTCGGCATTTCACATACCAAACTTTACTAAAAGGCAAATAAAGTGCATGTAGAGTTCCAAAACATGAAAATATTTTTGAGAATTTCAAAATGAAAAATATCACACCCCACCTCTGACCTATTATTATTTCTGTAGTTCACTGTAATATGTTGTCTAAATCTGCCGACAATAAATCCTCACCATCTGCTGTAAGAAGTGGATTTTACTGGAGAGGGTTGCAAATGTGCCACACGAAAACTGTGAGCTAAGTCAGTGAAAATGAGATTGAACCCCTGCAGTCTAATCCTTTGTAACCAGTCATTTCTTCCTGCATTTTTTCAAGATTGATTAGTCCTGGTGTAATTAAAGAAATCGCCTAACAGACAGATCCATCTGGGTGGACATTAATTAAAAAAAATTCTAAACAATATATATTTCTGCAGTTAACTGCAAAAAAAAATAGATTTATGTAGCCAATTCATAAATCGTAGAAATGTCTTATGTCTTATAACTTCCCGTCTTTGTGAAATATACCTCAAATTGAAAGCAAAATAAATGGCAAATGTCACGTAAAAAGATATTTTTGGCTTTCTGATGACCTATAGTCATGGTTCTGGTATGGATCACCCTGTAACAGCCCTGGATGCACTGTCACTTCTTAAAATAAGGCATTTTCTGGATAGGCAAATACTGCAGTAGCCTTAGTAATATACAAGGCCTCCTGAATTACCCCAACAGTATCCCCTGGAAATAGTATGGGGTGGTACTGGGTGGTATAATAGGCTGCTCTTAGGTACACATTCTTTGATTTCATGTTTTAGAGAAAAATTAGGAGATAGTGGGGGGTGTTACCTCTGTACCCGCTGCCGATCTCCGTAGCTTCTATATTATGAATAGAGCCGTGGATACGGCACATGACCTGCAGCTCTATCCGTTCCTATGGAGCAATGGAAAGAGCCAAGTATGCCAGAACAGCATTGTACTCAGCACTTACCATAGACTCCATAGGAATGAATAGAGCTGCGAGTAACGTGCCGTACCCACAGCTCTATTCATAATATAGAAGTCTGGGGCCGATACGGAGATCGGCATGGGGTACAGAGGTCGGATCCTCCGCAATCTATTTATTCCCTATCCTGTAAATAGGGGAAAAGTTTAAAATCTGTCTGACATAAAAGTAATATAGTTCACAGAAAAAAAAAAAAAAAAAAAACAGGCAGAAAAAAATAAGAGGAAAGGGACATTAGCTGATACATGGTCTATCATGATTTTTTTTTAAATAATAATTGCATATTGCTCAGGTTGGGTTCACCCAGTGCACCATGAGAGAGATGGTCACATGCAAACTCACACACATACACACTCACACACATATAACAAAACCATTCTACATTTCAAACATTCAACACATATAATTTATCAAAACATCATATTATCTCTTTACAGGAAGTAAATAACTGCAGTGCACATATGACCTCAATTTTGGAAGCTCAATGACACCCATTGAGCACATACATCATCTTAACCCTATAGCACTGCGCCACCTGGTGGTAAAAATGTAACAATTCTGAAAACTGTATATTCAGTTTAAAGCCTCTAAAAACAAAGCATTATGAAGTTTGTTTTATTGAAAATACCACATGTGGAGTTCAAATAATAAATTTACTCTAAGAAAAAAATAAACGTGATTGATGTCTCTATTTGAACACTGCCATTTTCCATGGTAACTTTTTTTTTGTGGAGATTGCAGACAGTGAAATTAATATCTTGAGGGTAACAATAAGGAAATTCAGTTTTCTTCCAAACTGCTGCTAATATTAAACAATTTAGAAGGTAGAGAAACCATAGGGGGCAACACGCTGGATGAGTCAGAATCAATCATGTACTAGGACTCACAAACATTAGTTGAAGAGCAATATCCTTTATTTTGAAAGCTTAAACATACTGAATAAATTGTATATGGCGTCTGTATTCTCTACAGCAAAATCCCTCTTTGCCTAATAACAAAATAGTAAAAAAATGAAGACATAAAGCAAACATATTGTTAACTGATTTGATATGTGTAACAAGATTATTCTCCAAATGTTCATAGCTAGCACAGGTCATAGGGGGTGCCATAAGAATCAGGTCCAGAGGATCTCCTGATGTCTGGGTCAGCACTACCTCCATTTTGGCAAGAGAAGCACTATTTAAAGGGGTTTTGTGCACTAAATGTAGTAGTATGGAGGCCCAAAGGGGACATTACTAGGCGTTACTCCTTAGAGCAATGCTCCTCAAATTGTGAGGCGCCCCCTAGTTGTTGGTGAGGCCCCCTGGGGAGACAGTTTTCACAAAAGTAACTATGATCTGCACAGGCCTCCAAAATCTCAATTTTAGCAACATTATTAATTTATTTTGTACTTGCATTATTAGCATATAGAGCTTGGGAGATAGGTGAAAGGTAGCCCTAGCATTATTTTCAGCTTTTATAGTGAGGCCCCAGTATCCTCTTGGTCAGTCTGGTGAGGCCCAGGCATTGCATTGGACTATTGGGTGAGGCTCCAGTAGAAATAGTTTGAGAAGTATTAGTATTCTTTGGTATTAGTGTGGAGCATTAAGAGGGATTACTGTTTACTGTGTGGGATCTAAAGGGGTCACTTACATTGTATGGTGCACAAATCTAGGATACTATTACTGGGTTGTCAGACGCACTGTTCCTGCAAGAGTCACTATGGACTAAGATTTTGTGTAGATGATGTGAAATAGGTGGGAATGGTACTGAAAAATTGAATGAGTGAATGATTTGGTAAGATTGACTGACATACAAGTATGGCTGGGTTCACACTAAAGGGGACATTTATTAAGTGCAGTGTTTTTACGCCGGACTTATAAATGTCCCCGCATCTCCGGCGCTACAGGGATTTATGTAAAGGCGGACTCTACATAAATCCCGTGCGCTCTGGTGCGCACCGCCGAAAACCTACGCCAGCTGAGGACGGATCGGAACAGATGGTGAATCGTGCAGACTCTGAGTCCGCGCCCTCTGTTCCGCCCCCCTTCACACATCCTCCCCGCCCCCAGGCGTACCCGTCGGAAAGTGCCGATTTGCAAATATTTTATTTGCAAATCGTCCATTTGCGAATAAAATATTGCGCAAATCGGCAATTTCCGCCGAAAACCCCCGGACCGCACGATGATACATGTCCCCCTAAGTTTTTGCAATCCGTTTTTTTTTTTCATTCATTTTCATGTGTGTGCATCCGTTTTGGTCTGTTTTTTCCATTGAATTCCATTATAAAAAAAGGATCAAAACTAGAGATGAGCGAACCTGGAGCATGCTCGAGTCGATCCGAACCCGAACGTTCGGCATTTGATTAGCGGTGGCTGTTGAAGTTGGATAAAGCCCTAAGGCTATGTGGAAAACATGGATATAGTCATTGGCTGGATCCATGTTCTCCAGACAACCTTACAGCTTTATCTAAATTCAGCCGCCCCAGCTAATCAAATACCGAACGTTCGGGTTCGGATCGACTCGAACCCGGTTCGCTCATCTCTAAACAAAACGGATCAGTTTTTTTAACGTAGACAAAAACGTGGTCGACCTCATTTTTGTGTCCGTTAAAAAAAAAAAACTGATTTGTTTTGATCCATTTTTTTCAATAATTCAATTAAATAGAAAAACGGATCAAAACAGATGCACACACGCATCCGTTTTTTCCATCATTTTTTCAGAAGAAAAAAAAATTGATGAAAAAACTGATTGCAAAAACGTAGTGTGAACCCAGCCTTATATTGGGTTACAATCCAGTTTTTTGGGGTCTAAAGGGATACTAATTCTTCTTGAGGAGAGTTTTATAAAGACTTGAAAGCCATTCCTGCTCCACTGGGAATTCTCATAAATATGCAAACTATATCTCTCTTACCATCTTAAAATCTTGGCTTTCCCTTCAAGTCATCGTTTCACTCTAACTAGGAGTCTTAGAACATTGACTAAGGGTATATGCAAAGCCAAAAGTCTCTCCAAAAGAAGAAAATACCCATGTGCTGACAGCTGTTTTGGGATTGTTGCCTCTTATAAGTACAGAGCAGGATGCTGGCTGACTATTAAGAAGCCTAATGTCATGGGACCAAAGGGACACTATTTCTCCTTAAGGAGAGAGCATCATGCAGATGTATGGACTTACAGGCTGTTCCTGCTCCACTGAGAATTCTCAGAAGAAAGGATATACAAAATAGTGCTCTCATACCACATTGAAAGGGTGGCTTTCCCTTCAAGTAAGTATTTCACTCCAACTTTGGTCCCAATTGCCCTGAAACAGCTGTCTGTTTGTTGATTGAAGTGTGAATGGTTAATTGATTTGCGGGCACACCCGATGGTGCCCCAAGTCAATTGTAAAAATACAGCCCGGTGGCCAGCAGTTGAACGGCGTCCAAGTGTGAACATAGCCACATGATCGTTATTTTGAGGTCCACGCATTTTATACACTTGGATTGGACTTGAATTGTGCATTGGACGTCCGACACTCCATTGACTTCAATGCATTGTCAATTACATTTTGCTAATACCGGATGTCTTTTTAGATAGAAAAATTTACGTCTTTTCTCTTTTTTTTTTTTTGACGTTGTGTGAACACAACCTATAAATATTATTATTAATCATAATAGTAATGATAATAGTAAACAAATGGGAAATTCTTTAGTCTGAGCATCTAAACAGATAAAAGGTGGACTTTACACAGTCTCAAACTCTCATTACTGAGCTGTAGCTGAGCAAGAGTTTGTGTTAATGATATAATAATGTATGAGAGCTAAAAAGTCAGCAGTAAAGAGTATACTGTAATTACAAGGTACGCAGTTTATAGGACCACAACTCCATTTCGACCTTACTCATCGGGCCATCTCCTTTGTTCTGGATGTTAGTCGCTGTACATGTATCTATCTACAGTATAATTGTAACCAAACCTATTTATGCAGAATGTTTTCAGTTTAACACTTCAAATAAATGAACATCTATTAGAGTTAAAGAGCAATTTGGACTGCTTCCATTAACTGGCTATTTGCAAAAGATTCCTATCCTTGAGAACAATGAGTCCAATTATGACCGACACCAATGACCATAATAACATTTTAATCTACTTCAAACACCATTGTACCTTGAGCTCTGCGGTTTTCTCTTTTAAATATTGTTTTACAATTTGTCTAATAGTTTCATTTCTTCTCTGGGCTAATATGGCATTGGGCTTATCCTTCCATTACACAGATGTCTTCTAGATTTTAATGTTGTATTAACATTTTTTATTATAACTTCCAGATAATGATACCATAGCACAGCTTGAGGTACATATGCTTCAACACAATGAAATGAAGATTTAAAGCTTGTGCTCTCCTTTGAATATCATTTTACAGCTTACAGAAAGGATTGCTCCTTCTTAAAAAGTAGCCCTAGATATTTACTGTATTACTTGTCTGGGGACTAAATGTATGAGCAATGGGGGTCTGATCACTTGGACACCCAGGAGTCTCGATAATGGTAACCCTGGTCTCCCATTTGAAAAAATTGACAGTTAAAGGCGAACACCGTATCCTCATACACTGTCTATGCCACCTCTGTCTGACGTAGCCGAGTACAGTCCTTATCTATCTCCAGCAGTTCCATAAACATTGAATGGGGCAGCAGTATGCAAAATTGACTGCTTTTCCATTTGGATGGGAAACTTAAGATTAGAGATGAGTGAAGCATTGGGTCAGATTTGTAAAAGTCTGTGAATCGAATACAAACAAATCTCATTAATACAGCCAAACTATAGTAGCTACCATAATGGGACTATTACAGAGCAGCAGATGTTGTTGTTAGTGTCAAAAATTGGAAAATGACAATTTATAAAAAATGACAATCAGCCTGTCAATTATTCATCTTCTGCGGCATAAAATGACACTTTCAGACGCAGTCAGAAATTTAAGGAACAGATTATGAGTACTGTAAGAACTACTGCAGAAACTGGCCCTAGCTATCTATCCCTAATCTTCTCTTAGATGTCTCCCTGGTCATTCAATCTAACGCCAAATATCACTAAGCCAGTACAGACCAGACTAAGGTGCAGGCTTGGCGGAGACCTGCATTAGAAGCCGAGCCACACTCTCGGCTCCCCACACTGCTGGAGTGCGTGGCCTGCTCTCTGAAAGTGTCGACGCCATCCATGGCGACGATGCTAGGGGTGCGCTGACAGTGTCCATAGCAGGCGGCCTGGTTGCTGGTGGTGCGTTGGCACTTCTGTTTGATGTTGCCCTGCCTGGGGCTTCACCAACTCCGGCCAGTCGGCATAAGGTGTTTTTTATTAAAGTGATTTGATTGACTGCCTGGACCTGGAGACAGCTGGTTTCTGGACCTGGAGCCCCAGGCTTTATGAGTATCTTTCCCTGTATCTCAATCCTTGCCTGCGATAGTGCCTAGTTTACTAGTGTATCCTGACTTGGCGTTATATCCTGCATTATATTTCTGGTTATCTGACTTCTGGCTCTTGACTTTTGACTAGCCCCTTTGATTTAGTATTGCACCGCTTGTTTGTTATTGACCTGGACCTCTGACTTTTCCTTTATTGTGTGTGTGTGTCTTGTTTCGTTCTGTGTTGCTCTTGGAATAGGTCAGGGCTTTGTTGACCAGTTGTCCATTGCCACTTAGGGCTCCTGAGGCAAGTAAGCAGGGACAGCAGGGCGGGTGCCAGCTTCAGGGCTCACCTGTCCTTGTGTCCCCTGTCCTTGATTCCTAACAGGAAAATTTTGGAAGGTAATTTGGAGGATACTAATGACAAATTGGGATTGGGTAGATTAGAAAGGGGTGGGGGTGGAGTAATCTAGGACAGGTCATCAGGGATTGGGGTTGATAGGGTATTGGGGGGTAAGGGATAGTAATAGGGCAGAGTAAAAGGGGGAGGTATTTGTGAATATTTGAACTTTAAAGGACAACTCCTTTAAAGTAAATTTCTGGCAACCTGTTATTAGGGTGTCTGCTTACAAATCAGCAGGCGGCCACTTAGTATTGTGCACAAATAACACATTATTAATTTACAAGGTTTCTGTTTGCAGGAACATCATGAATATAAACATAAAATATCAGTGTCTGACTATTAGTAGAATCCATAATGCTTTCTTTTCATTATCAGCCGTAGCGTCATTTGTCTTGCTGTCCCTTTTCTGCAAGTGTTTGGAATCTAAGATGCTTTTCCTATGTAAACTTCAAGTTTTTTTTTTCCAAAAGTTTTTGCCTGCTTGCTGTTGGCTTCTGTAATTCTGATCGTGAAACATTCAAACCTCCTGTAAACATTGCTTTTCCTTGCAAATACAGAATATATAATCCCCTAAGGATGACAGGTAAACCAAATTAATCTAAAAAATATGAGCGTCACACTCTGATCTATGTGTGTTTTTCAGAGCTATACTTTGGGTTTTACAGGAAAAAACTGATTGGGAGAGATAGATTCCTACCTAGAGAATAGAGTTTAGTTTTAATTTATGTCCCTTAAGTTGCTTACTTACCCAACTTTTCCAACTATTATTTTTATTTAAATAATTGGATAGCAACAGGGGAGGATTCTTTCATAGGATGTTGTAGAACAAATTGGCCGACTGGTAAGTGGCTGTAGAAAGTAAGAGATATTTTGTAAGGGAATTTGCTTGTGAATTTGCTTACGATGGCATAATCTCTCAAGCTGACTGCTGAACACAACAAGGCTCAATTTTCCTCAATTATATTCTACTTCTCTATCAGGATCCTGTCTATCAGGCTCGTATTTACATGCTACTGTGTAAACAAAACAGAAACGGAAAATAGGAAATTTACCTGAAAAGACAAGTTGATGTTAGAAACCCGAGCATTGTGCATACAGATAATTATAGTGAAGCAAAGGTAATTGGCAACAACTATAATGTTATCATATCTGTAGTTGTTTCTGTTGATTCCCCCCCCCCCAAGTGAAGACATTTTCTGGCTTTTAAAATAATTCTGCTTAAAGTTTTATACTAATTATCAACATCAAGGACGGATCTATTCCAGATAACAATGATATCTAAATGAGAGACACATCAAATCCAGATACGTGATTATATCCGTGTTTACTGCATGCTCACCCTATACCCTCCAGTGATAACATGCAATGAAGGTCATCTGGATGGAGAAGATATTGAAGAAGCCAGAGAGGCAAACTGTGTATTTAAATTAATTGCTTTGTTCTATATAAAAAATAAATTAAAACATGCCTACTGCACCCATCAGTTCTTTAAAATTACTTTGACCCCCAAATTGAAATCACATGATTCCACCAAGGAGAGGTTCCCTGGGCAGAAATTATGATTTTGAGAACAAACCTCCTTTGGGGTTGGCCACTTTATAGTAAAATAGTTCAGTGTATAGAATTAGTAAGAGTACTGACTGCACTTACTGACAGCAGCTCCCTGTCCCCCCCCAAGTAAATTCAGGCTTCACTTCCTCCAGACTGTGCCGTCCTGCTCTGTGGTGATTCTGTCTATAAGATGACTGAGCATGGAGGAGCATGCGTCCTCTATGTCCACCAGTGAAACTGTATATTCCTATGGAGGACACAGAGTGACAGGCATGGTGAAAATGCGTTCCACTGAAATCAGTGGGAAATCAACCTCAGTGCACATTGCATATAAAAATACGTCCTAAGGCTATGTTCACGCACTGTGAACATCCGGCCGTTCCGTGACCCCAGCCGGGTCACAGAACGGCCGGTCTCAGCCCGGATCATCCTGGCCGGTACTTAAAGCAACTCTATACCCACAATCTGACCCCTCCAAACCACTTGTACCTTTAGGATAGCTGCTTTTAATCGAAGATCTGTCCTGGGGTCCGTTCAGCAGGGGATGCAGTTATTGTCATAAAAATAACTTTTAATCCAGCAGCGCTGTGTCTAACGGCCGGGGATTACATTTGTATATGCATTAGGCTGGCCCAACCTCTCTGTCCTTCCTCCCCACCCTCCTCAGCATTAGGAATGCTCCAGGCAGATTGCTCCCTATGCCTCACCTGTTTGTATAATGAACATGGGCTGGATCGTTAATACACCTGTGCAAAGCTCAAACAGCAGTAAATGTTGAGGAGGGTGGAAAGGAATGACAGAGAGGGTGTGCCAGCCTAATGCATATACAAATGTAAGCCCCGGCCGTTAGACACAGCGCTGCTGGATTAAAAGTTATTTTTATGACAATAACTGCATCCCCTGCCGAACGGACCCCAGGACAGATCTTGAATTAAAAGCAGCTATACAAAGGTACAAGTGGTTTGGGGGGTCAGATTGTGGGTACAGAGTCGCTTTAAGTACCATCTGTGTGATCTTTCCGGCCGCGGAGCTCCCCATAGCCGCTTGCTTCACTGTGTGAACTGACAGGTCTTTCTGCGGCCGGAATTTACTGAATTCCGGCCGCAGAAAACTGACATGTCAGTTTTTTTTCTGGCGGCGGCGCATGGGATCCTGGCCGGAGTGCATACAATGTGTGTACGCTCCGGCCGGGATCCCATTGCAAATAAAGCTATGTTCCACCCTCAAAACTACGGCCGTAGTTTTACGTAGTGTGAACATAACCTTAAAATAATAAATGTGCCTTTTTATGTCTGTAATTTGTAAAATATGGCAGTGTTTTCGCCTCAAAATTACGACCAGCTCAAAAACCTTGTTTAAACATACCCTAAGCTATGTTCACATGTACTATTTTGGTCAGTATTTTTAGCTGACACCAAGAGTGGAACCAACAGAGAAAAAATATAATGCAAAGATTTACTATAATGCAAAGATTTACACCTTTTCCATGTCTTCAAACCACTCCTATTTTTGGTTAAAAATACTGAATACCCTCTCCAATAATATGAAACAACAGCACCTACCAACCAGTGCCTTCCTGTATTATAACTCTATCAGTATATTTAACTGAACTTACAGGCACAAAGGCCTTAGGTATAAAGACCCCCTTTATTGTAAATCTCACCCTAAAATATTCTTTTTATTAAATAATTTGAAATACAGTACAAAAGAAGGTTATAAACATGGTTACATGTGAATCAAAGGTTGTTATATCTAATTCCCAAATATCCAGTATCAACATATTTTCCAAGGCTGCAGCTCCTAGTCTAAACCGTCACAAAAATAACCGCTATTATGCACAAGCCTGAAAGACATAAATGGCTGTACATCGCACCTCCTGTATGGTTGATTTGAAAGCCAAACGGCTACATTAAAAACCAACATCAGAAGTTAGTATATAATTTGATCAAACCATATTGCCTCATGTACCATGTGCAGGTCTCTAAAACACGAGTCCCTACGCTAAAATACACTGTGCCGGTCAGCGAATGCCAACCCCGCAAAGTGTACCCAAGCAGGGAATGGGGACCACAGAATGGCCCTGAAACCCCAATGTCAGAGGATCAAATGCGATGGGGTGACCCGCTGGGGGAAGTAGTAGTTCGTTAGTAGTAGGTAGGACTTGCCGGGTAGCCACTTGCCAGATGCCGGGTACCGGGTAGCCACTTGCCAGATGTTAGGTCACGGTTATGGCACGAGGGGAGGTGACTAACCCACGGGAACCTGACCATGCGGGGCCCCAACAATTCTTTGTTGTCCTTAGTCGAGGCACCAATAACTAGACCAATACCAGGGTTCAGAAACAACGGTAGTTGTACGTTTATTGATACGGTGGTTGTCAATAGCAACAGTCTCTCTGGATGCAACCAGGATTGAGGCAAACTTAAGTACAACTAAGAGAAATGGCTGATGCTGCAATAGGCCGTGGAGCGCAGCGTTACTATGAGTGAGAGGGAATTGGATGATGGGGGTAGTAGTCTCGGAGAATAATACTGGGTAGGACAGGCTGAATAGGATACTTGCTGTTGGTAATGTCGAGGTGACTATGACTGAAAACGACACCCAGATCTTGAATAGATATGACAGGTTGAGAGTCAGGATTGTCCGGACTGGACTGGAATACTTCTGAATAACAAATAGAGAGGATACCACGGAGCTGTGGTGCTTTCCTGAGGAACAACAGAATACACATCCTCCTCCCTTGAAGGTAGAGAGGAGTCTGAGGTAAACTGGGCGTATCTAACTGACCCCAGCCAAAGCTCAACGGCTATTGGGGTTACTATGGCAGCCGGGGAGATCACGTGACACCAGGCCAACTGCATCATCACACCATTAAATAACAGGCAAATAAACATACATAGCATAATACCAGACTTGAACACTGGGGGGGGTTACATAATATAAGCAGTTTGCAGTGGCCATTATACTTTCCAGAACAGGAATAGTAAGAACACAAATAAATACAGATGCAGACATACAATTAGGAGAAAATCTTCTGCTCGGGGCCACTGCACAAACCCAAAGGGCCCCCCCAAACCTCGCGAACGCCATCCCCGCAAAGCGTGCGCAAGCAGGGAAGGGGGACCACAGAATGGCCCTCCAACTCCAATGTCACAGGACCAAACCCCAAGGGCCCCCCCAAACCTCGCAGGCGCCGCCGGCAGGGGAAGGGGCCACCAAGCAACACAAGTCGTAGAACAAGGTCTACTACTCACCAAACCATCAGTAGATAGAATGGAGAAAAGAGGAGGTACTTACCATATGTACACAGGTGCTTCCTGCTAATTTGGATCACATGGGTCTTACAAGGGAGGAGTGCTAGCCACAATGAATGGTTGATACGAAAGCCTATCAGCTAGATTAAAAACCAACATCAGATGTTAGTATATAATTTGATCAAACCATATTGCCTCATGTACCACGTGCTATAACCGCTATTATAATGTAATTTAGCACTACTTCAACTTATTAAGTCACATTACAACTCAATTAAAACCCTCAAAAAATTACCCTTTATTTAGGTGACATGATAATATACACGTCAGGAATGTGCAGTGAGCCTGGTGTAAACTGGGCCTGTTTTTACCTTTTGTCTGACACATCCGCTTGCCTTTCAGCCTCCTGGCAATGCAGGAGTTACACTGCTCACTTCTAGCCTTGATCGCTGCAGCTGAGCAGTGTTTTTTGATTTACACATGCCTCTGCCTCTAAACCTTGAAGATCAGAGCGCTTGTCCAATGGGGATCCGGATCGGGCTCTTGATCTTCATAAATGAAAGCAGTGGCCAGTCTATCATTGCTGGCTATTAAGGTTCATACCCTGATCCCAGCTCCCCCTGTCTACTCCTGTGATCCCCGTTCCTAACTCCTCTGCTTGCTAGACTTGTTACCTGACCTCCCGCCTGACCTTTGACTATCTGTTTGATCCCTGATTTTGTACTGCGCTGCCCGTTTGGTTCTGACTTGGCTTGTTGACTCTCCTTTGACTCTGTTTGTCTGTCTTGTTTTGTGTTACACTTATACAGTATAGGGCACGTCTTCGTGGTTGTCCGTGGCTGCCTAGAGCCGAGGGCCTAGGGCTTAGGGCCCACTGTCTCGTCTTGTCCTTACCTCCCCCTGTCCTGACAATACATTCATAAAATAAGTAAAGGGAACGAATCACAACTATATGTCACGGCCGCAGCGGCGTCCCGTGCTCCGGGCCGCCGCCGCGACCTCTCCATGCAGCTGCCGGGGTCCATGTGCAGGGACCCGGCGCTGCTACTAGTTCGGCCCCGGGGGGCGCCTTACCTCGCCCCGCTCCTGTCACCCGCTGTGCCGGCCGGCGCGCGCGTCCCCGCCTCCTAGGGCGCGCGGGTGCCGGCTGTCTCAGATTTAAAGGGCCAGTCCGCCCCTAATTGGAAGTTGCACTAAGCACTTCCTATAAATTCCAGCCCTGCCCCACTACAGGTGTTGGAGCCTCTACATGCTTCCCATAGCATTTAGCCCAGCTCCCTGTTGTTCCTGATTCCTGTCCGCTACCTGATCCCTAGTCCTTGTTCCTGGTTCCTGCTCCTCTGTTACACTATTGCTCCTGTGTTCAGCCTGTCACCTGCGGTTACGCCTACAGACCTCTGCCAGCTCCATCTCCTGCCTACTACTCCAGGCGTTACACTATAACACTTATAATACTGTTAGCAGCTCCTCATAGAGCTGCTAAAGCGTTCCCTTACCATACTTGCTGTCCCATTCTCTGTTAGGGTATATAGGAGAAAATGTTGTTTTATTCTGGCCCATGCTCCAGGGAAAGAGGCAGGAACTAGTTATTTGGGACCATAACTAGTCACAGCTCTTTGCCTCTCATAGGGCTTTATAGGGAGGACAGAGAGCCATGACTAGTTACTGCCCAGATGACTAGTTATGTCCTCTCTCCCTGCAATGTGTGCCAAAATAAAACAACGTTTACTTCTATATACCCCCTAAGAAGATGGCACACCAAGTATGGTAAGAAATGCTATAGCAGCTCTATTAGGAGCTATTAACAGTGTTATATGTGTTATGACAGTCATTGGTTCCCTTTAAAAACATGCTAAATCACACATACAAAGCTAGGTGCATGTGGATCAATAGTGTTGCAGTGGTCGTCACTTGGGAGCAAGGACCCAGGGAGCTAAGTTTTGGGAGCAGCTCACATGCACTTGTCACAGTGGCCAGGAATAGGATTAGCTAACCACCCCTGGATACACTGGCTTGGCAGCACCACTTGCTAGGAGTTGTAATAGCAGTTATAGTGAGTTGTGTAGAGTTGTCTCGCTCCTGACACCAGTGCTGGCGGAGCATGTGGCCGGCCTGAGGGATGTGCCAATGGTGTCCCTGGTAACCAGCCCAGCTGGTTGCTAGGGGCACACTGGCAGTGTCCATAGTTACTGTTTGCCGCAGCCGGGACCTCACCACCTCCCGACCGGACGGCACAGCTGTCAGGGATAATTGTGTACTGACTGGTGGCCAGCACCACCAGTCAGCTCTATAGTGTGCTGGGGGCTGGAGTCTCAGTCCCCAATCATGCCCTGGGGCTGGGACTCCAATCGCCATAAAACTACTTTCCTCATCCTCCTCCTTGCCTGTGATAGAGCCTCATTCCTGAGTGTCACTAAGCTAATGTTTGAATTCTAGCTACGTATTTTCTGCTTTCTCTGACTTCTGGCTTGACTTCCTGACAATTCTCTCCACCTTCTGATTTTGTACCGCTTTGACCGTTTCTGACCCGGCTAGACTCTGTATTTATTGTGTTTGTTTGTTCTGTCTTCGTCTGTGTGTTACACTTATATGGGTTAGGGACCGTCGCCCGGTTACATACTGCCGCCTAGGGTTATTTGCGGTAAGCAGACAAGAACAGTGGAGGGGGTGCTAGCGCAAGGGTCTTATCTGTCTTGTGTCCGTCAATACCAACCTAATATGCACCCTATAGAAGAAACACGCCCTGAGACTTAAACAGTTAAAGTCTTTTACTGAATAAACTTTGTCAGACAACATAATATACGTTGTTCACAGTTGCAAGGGTCTCAACAAACAATAGATGTTTGTATGTTCTCTTGGCCCAACAGTCACAGGTAATATACCGGAAGGAGATATAGATCAGAGTTGATACGTTACATAGCTTAGCAGCTGGACACACTTGTGTAGAAGTACTAATATAGTGTCTGTAGACAATAAACTTTGTTGTGTATACCTTGGTGTGGGTTGAATGGAAGTGACTTTAGAATTTGTGTAACTTGTAGTATAAGTTGATCTGGTTTTGGAAGTTGTGTATCTGTACTGAAGCTGCACAGGAAACCCTGGAGTGTGAATGGTATCCTATCCAGGCATATTTTGGCACTCAGCTGGGGATCTTTAGAGAACAGTTACCTAAGCCCACAGATATGAACTACCACCTATTGCTGTCTATAGGCACAGAGTGACACAGAACCAGTGATGAGGCACCATCTTGTGGGTAGAGCTAGCCATCAGGATTACCCTTAGGCGTGTTTGCAGTAGAGACTCGGCTTATGCACTTTGTTTGACTACTGACTTGTACCTGGAATGATTCTCAGGATAAGAGAAAGAGACATCTGCCCAGTCTGGATAGGATTTAGTCCCAAATTTCCACAATCCCTTTCTCACACTGCTCTAGGCTAGGTAATCAGGAGATAGGAAGAAATAGAGAACAGTCCCACACATGGGCCCTGGCTGCCTGGCCAGTTCCAGGAAAGTCTCTCAACAGACTCACTGTAGTGTTGCTTCTCATGCAAACTTCCAACTAAACTAAACCAAACTTACTCAGTCCCAACCCCACTGCATATAACCTTGTCCTTCAGGGGGGGATGTGATTGGATAGAAGGACGTAATAAACTCTCTGATAAGGCATTAGCTCCTGACGTAACTAGCTCAACGACTGGACCAAGTGTAGTGTAATTGTACAGTGGCATGACTCACACAATCAATAGAGAAAACTTAGTTAACCCAAAGGGCCCATTCACACTACGGATTCAGCGTTGATATTCCGCCGGGAACCTCCATCTGTAGACTCTGCATCAAATCCCTTCTGCTATGTCTTTGAATAGGAGGGCTTGTGATTTTTTGAGCGGAGAGGCGCACGAGCCCTCTCATTTAAAGCATAGTAGGAGGGATTTGACACCCATATGAGTGTGAACGCACCTTCAACCGTGCAAACAAGACATTAGTAAACAGTGACATCTGGTGGTAGGAGCAGCGTTACACATACACATTACATATTACACATTACACATGGTACCAACCTATACCTGCTGCTAGAAAAGACAGTGGGCGCCAGTCTGGGATACTGCAGTGTCACACTGAAAATAGTACTCAATTTATATCTATATATCCAAGTAGCAAAATTGCTATTACTATGATTCTATCATTACACAATCATCTCAATGTGCTGTTAGTGTGTACAACGTCTGAACAAGTTGCACAACTATAAAGTGGAGCAAAACAGGAGGAAAAGGAAAATAACTACGGCATCATCAGAAACCAGTATACTTACTACGCACACTGTCCTGATGGGAGTTTTGCTCAGAAGCGCTTCATCATGGAGTTAAAATACTGAAAAAATAGCACATATGAACATGGCCTTAGCGTAATTGTATTAGAACCTGGGAATCTTCTGAACCCTCATGAACCTAAACTCCATAGGGAAATAGAGATTCATCTTTCCTTTACTATTGTAGATGCTTTTTTCTAAAAAAAAATATGGAGAAGCACCTATAAGAATATTGCTTTTTGGCATTAAAAAGTTTTGTTCGCAAATGTAAAAGGGACATCTTTGCATCCGCAGATCTTGGCTTCAAAGCTTAAAAGTTTCTTTATTTTAACAGCTGGATTCATTAATTCTTTGTACTCTCACTGTTATTGAACAGAGGAAACCGGTGAATTTATTGACTTGTTCAGATTATCACACATTCATGTAGAAAATGTATGAAAATCCTTTCCTGTAAGTGACTGGGTATTAGCACTGAGCGTCACCTAGGACAATATTTGCATCTGTATAGATGGCAAAGAATAAATCATAGCATATGAAGCGAAAGCCGTCTCCTGCAGGAATATACAAAACGCATAACATGTTAGGAAGAAATTTACAACTTACTATATAACCAAGGCTGCTGGGGGAAGCTGCTGCCAGGGAGAAGCAAATGAGGATCAGTTCTGCATGTATACCTATACTGTTAGGGTTAATAAAAGCATGGAAACATATTATTGCTGTCAGAGAAACAATTACTGCTAATAAATCCTGTTATTATTACCTCTATCATATAGGTGTCTTGACCCCAACCAGTCCTCAATGTCATATGCTATATAAAAGTATCATTAAAGTGAACCAAACAGCAGGTTTGTGCTGATATAGCTCCCAGCTGCACTCTATAGATCTACTATGCAGCTCCCCTACAACCAGCCATGTGTGCAGCATTATCTTTATATTGAAGAAAAACATGTCTTATTCCAGCACGTGAGACATGGAGTAGGGGCGGCAACTAGTCATCTGGGCAGAGAGCCTCTCGAGACTAGTCACAGCTTTCTGCCTGTCAGCATGCTCTGTGGGAGAATTTGGGGAGAATATGAATGAATGCCAGTTGCCTACTAGAATGGGTAGCCTCAGGGTTCTGTAGTCATTTCTACTTTATTTGGTCTCAAAACTCTTAGGGGGTAAAGGGTTCGGATAGATGAGCAGTTTAGCCGCTGATAATAGAGTTGGTTAACCTCTTAAGAACGGAACCAATTTTCGTTTTTGCGTTTTTGTTTTATCCTCCTTGTGTTTAAAGGCCATAGCACTTGCATTTTTCCACCTAGAGACCCACATGAGCCCTTATTTTTTGCGTCACTAATTGTACTTTGCAATGAAAGGCTGAATTTTTGCATAAAATTCATTCTAAGGGAGCCGTGTCATACAGGGGAGGGAATTCCCTCCAATTGGGGGCGGCCCAGCCGGCCTCCAGTGCTTAAGCACCGGCCAGTTCCATGTGCCAGTTCCAGTTCCGCCGGCCTCCAGTGCTTCAGCACTGGCCAGTTCCATGTGCCAGTTCCAGTGCATTCAGATTAAAGAAGATGTACCGGGTGGTACATCCTCTTTAAAATCGCTCAATTCCCAGGCTTATAACGCTTTTATCCTTTGGTCTATGGGGCTGTGTGAAGTGTCATTTTTTGCGCCATGATGTTTACTTTCTATCGGTACCTTGATTGCGCATATACGACTTTTTGATCGCTTTTTATTACATTTTTTCTGGATTTGATGCGACCAAAAATGCACAATTTTGCACTTTGGGATTTTTTTGCGCTTACGCCATTTACCATGCGAGATCAGGAATGTGATAAATTAATAGTCTGGACGATTACGCACGTGGAGATACCAAAAATGTTTATTTATTTGTTTACTTTTATTAAAAAAATGGGAAAAGGGGGGTTATTCAGACTTTTATTAGGGGAGGGGGCTTTTTACTAATAACAACACTTTTTTTTTTTTATACTTATACTAGAAGCCCCCCTGGGGGACTTCTAGTATATACATACTGATCTCTCATTGAGATCTTTGCTGATTGCTACCACAGATATTGAAAATATGGCTAGTAATGTCCAACCAGTATTTTTTAAAAATTGGGCAAGATAGCCAAATATGGGAAAGAGTTCCTGGTAGTGTCTTACATTTATCTTCTTTAAGAATATTCATTTTCTTTAAAAGATAAGGTGTTCTGTACCCTCTGGTTGTCAATTTATAGGAGTTTTCTTGGATTTTGACACATCTGGAGTAGACATGATCGAACAGCAGAAAATCTTAGGCTCTAAAGAACTCGAACCTTGCCGAACCATCCACATTTGATTCCCGATGCCTTCCCGGTCCGTGGGGAAGGAGGAGACAGCCCAGGTACCACCTGGAATTCTGGGATACAGCCTATTACCTTGGCTGGAATTCCAGGCGGTATCCGAGTTGTCTCCTCCTTCCCCATGGACCAGGAAGGCATCGGGAATCAAATGCGGAAGGTTCAGCAAGGTTCGAGTTCTATAGAACCTAAGATTTTCCACTGTTCGATCATCTCTAATCTGGAGAAGTCATGTGAGTTATTAAAATTTTTTGAGATTGTGGTCTGCAGGGATGATTGACAGGCAGAGAAACCTGTTAGTGGCCTCTGCCTGTGAAGGCAGAGAGCCATGACTAGTCACGGACGGCTTTCCATCCAGATCACTATTTACGGCCCCTCTCCTGACCTCATGGCTGGTGTGGTAGGAAATGTGCATAGTAGATGTCAGGATGGTATCTCTGCGGAGCATTATGCGCCCCTCTGCTCGTGCTGTTCGGCCGAGAAGGCACTGATTTTCTTGTATCCTGTTTCTGTGTTTTGTTTTGTTTTGCTGTGTGTGAACTCTGGTTTATTGCTAATCTGTGTTTTGGTTCTGCTGTGACTGACAGGTCTTCCTGCCAGTGGATCTGTCTTGTTCTCAGGTGTCTGTGCTTGGAGATCAGGGGGATGGTCCAATTACGTTCTGGACCAGAGCCCTGAACTCCTATATAACAAACCTCAGTCTGTGCACTTATTGCTGGTTATTGACTTGTCTCTGCCCGCTTGTATCTTCTATGTATTTGCTATCCCTGATCTTTGCCTTATTCCTTGACCTCCCTTGCTTGCCGCCTGCCCTTGACTATATTGCCTGGCCTTTGACTACGTTTATAGGATTGTGAATGTACCTGATGGTACATTGACTTTAACTTGAGGGCAGTTTACCCCATTTTTACTGTGGAATATACTGGGGAGTTTAAAATTGCAACCATCCTAAGAAAGATAGGGAGGAAGATACCTACCTTAACCTCTCTAGTCACAGAATAATAATTTTGTTAAATTAATTGGTATTGTCGCCTTCAATATTGAAAAACCATTGAGGATCTTTGAAAAATGATATTCTGATATTCTGATTCTGTTATTTCATTTAGTTTTCAGAAATATTTTTTTAGAGAGAAGAAACTAGCTGCAGATAAATATGTAGATATATGAACAGAAAACAATTTAGACATTTGCATTAAAAATGCTCCTAGCGCCATTCTGAAATGGTCGTGACCTTATCTAGCACAAAAACTGAAAGGCAGCATATTTTGTACACTGCAGTAATCAGTGTCTTTGAAGTGACTGAAGTCACTGAAGGATCAATACAGACGGCTAAAGATGTCATCTGATGAGGAGCTCAGCTTTACTCTGCATATGACATTATCTTGGAAATATTCTAAATATCAAATACATCCAAGAACATATCAGCTGATTACTGGAACCTCATGAAGAGCCAAACAGCAAACAAACAATATACATTATGTAGAGTGGAAATGTTCATGTTATTAACATAGCATAGTATTCTCCAACCTATGGCTCTGCAGCTGGTGTAAAACTACAGTTCTCCAGCATGATCAGAATTGTTGTTTTGCAGGAATTAGTACATCACAGGTTTGGCAACACAATTGTACAGCATCAAAGGGATGAATATATGCAATGAATATACAATTAGATCTGAAATAAAACTAATACTTAGGCTGGGTCCACACTACGTTTTTCCTATCTGTTTAGCGTATACGTTTTATGGAAAAAACGGATGCAATTGTGTGCCATCTGTTTGCATCTGTTTTTTCCATTGACTTCCATTTGAAAGAAAAACAAAACAAAAAGAAAAATGGATCGAAACAAATGCTTTTTATGTAACATACACAAAAATAGGGTTGACTACGTTTTTCTGCATGTTAAAAGTAACCAAATATAAACGGATACTCTGAACAGATAGAAAAAATGTAGTGTTAACCCAGTCTAAGACTTCCTATGGTTCACATGGCCTTTTAAATTTGGTCCTATTGTTAGCAATTTTAAGGGCCCTATTACACGGAGCAATAATTGGCCCAATTGCCCGATTCAGCCGATTATCGCTCCATGTAATAGAGACAATGATCAGCCGATGAAAACATCATCAGCAGATCGTCTCTTTAGGCCCTAAAATCATCGGCTGCGGACCACACAGCGCTACGATGCTCGGATAACGGTTGTACAGTTAATACTTTGATGAAATTATATTAAAGATACGGCGCTAACTGTTTGGCGTGCTGTAGCTCGCTGCTAATGGGTGTCACATGGAGGCTGACCCGTTTTCTCCAAGTGGTAGTGGTTTCAAACAATATATGTATGTGCATCCAGCGCTACCACTTTAACTCTGGTGATCGTACAATAATGTAGTAAAATAGCACTTACTAAATCCAGATGTGTGTAGATTGAAGATATCCTCTTGTTTCGTTGTCCTCCGTTCCATTTAAGCACTCTTAACAACTGTAGACACAGCAAATCAGTCTGTAGATTGTATGCCGGGAGTGCGCTCCGGCCGGCAGCGCGACCTCAACCGGCTTGAGCGTTCCGTTTGTGTGAAGTGTGACGTCACAGTAGTTCACTACGGAGTCTCAAAGGGACCATCCAATGTTTCAGCGTGACTTACAGGTACGCCTTCATCAAGTAATACTTTACTTGTCCGTGCTTCTTCCAATCTTCTCCTGTGCTTTTTATGCATCTTACCACTGATGCCACAACACATACAGAGCACAGGAGAAGATCGGGAGCGTGGACCGGTAAAGTATTAACTGTTTGGGCAAGGGCTGCATGGACATAGCTAACAATGTCCATGCAGCCCTTGCTAAACAGTTATCGGGCCGTGTAATGGGCCCAGTAATGGGCCCCATTTAAAATATTGATCGGGCCTTCATCGGTCCGTTTAATAGGACCCTTAGGTTCATAGGGGCAGATTTATTATTCTGCGTCCCTGGTGCATGCCACGGAAAAATCAACAATTTTACTCTTTTCTGTAGCATACATGAACCATAAGCCCTACTCATACCTAATAGTCACTCCTGCCCCCTGTTGCTGTACCAAATAGTTGTCCCTGTCCCCTGTTGCTGTACCTAGTAGTCATCTTGTCCCCTGTATCTGTTAGTATCTTTCTTTTACATAGTGGGAACATAGCCCAAATGCCTCAGTCAGTGCAGCACAACTTTGGCATGTGGAGCCGAAATTCTGGTGCATAATGAGGCATAGTAAATGCGTGGCCATAGTTTGCAAGTTTAGAATTTAAGAAAGACTAGCTGTGGCAGAAAAAACAAAAGCTCTCACTAGTTTCACCAGATTTCTGAGGGGACAGGTGGTAAAAAAACAACAACGTTCGAATCACTGCAAAAGACCTGTAAAAAGATTTGGTAAAGCAGGTACTGAGGATTTCTTTTCATATACAATTCTTTGTATTAAAGACGTGCAAAACAAGATAACAAAAAAGCATCTACAGATACAGGTTCAATAAGTATTTTCAATTTGTACATGGTTACAGAATGACAGGAGAAAGCAGTGGAGCCTTGCACAAGGAACAAGTATAGAAAAATCTTTACTGAAACGCAAATAGTCCATCTCCAATTTACTTGTCAAAGATGAAGAAGCCTCAAGGTTATCCAGGCTTGAGATCTATATCATCGTCAAATGGACCATGTTGGAGAGAATTATAAGGACAACAATTGCACAGCTTTCCAATATGGCAAAGGAAGAATTAAAAAATATTGAGAGAAGAGTGGGTGAGGATGAATAAGGGGTGAGAACCTTAAGGGTATTTTCTGTGCATATAGAATTAGTATACTGCTTTGTCTATGCCTTCAGCAATACAATATTCCTGTCATTAAAGGGGCTATTTAAAGTGACTCTATATCCACAATCTGACCACCCCAAACCTCTTGTAGCTGCTTTTAATCCAAGGTCTGTCCTGGGGTCCTTTGGGCAGGTGCCGCAGTTATTGTGCTAAAAAAAAACTTTGACACTTGCAGCCCTGTGTCAAATTCACGTGGCCTATAGTACCTATGCCCTAGGATTGTGACGCCCCACCGTCTCTCCTCCCCACCCTCCTCCTCATTAAGAATTCCTCTAGAACAATTTCTCCTATTCATCACCTGTGTGAACACTGCTCATGAGCTGGATCTTTAAGGCATCTGTGCAGTGTTCAGACAGATGATGAATGGGAAAAATCCTGACTGGGAGCATTCCTAGTGATGAGGAGGGCGGGGAGGAGGGAAGGAGGGGCTTCACAATCCTAGAGCATGCATAGTCTAGGCCAGGCCAATTTGACACAGGGCTGCAAGTCAAAAAAAAATTTTTTTGGACATTAACTGCACCACCTACCCTATGGACCCCAGGAAAGATCTTGCATTAAAAGCAGCTATCCGACGGTACAAGTGGCTTGGGGGTGGTCAGATTGTGGGTACAGAGCCGCTTTTAGTTCTTCTATGTTACTGAGAGAGATGAGCGAACCGAGCTTGCCAAACCCAGGTTCATTTAGAATTTTGCAAAAAATTTGGTTTGCCACTCTTTGCAAAGTTCGGAACAAGTTTGGCAAGACGTCCGCACATCAAAAAAACAAAAACAAGGATATGTTTTACCTGTTCACACTCCCCTGGTGTCCTCATTCAGTCTTCTGAGACAGGACAGCACCGCAGCCAGTGACTGGCTGAGTGGGCTGTAACTCTTCAGTAATAGCCAACGTAGCCAATCACTAGCTCACTGGGATGGACAGTACCTGTGCAAAGTGATTGGCTGAGCGGATTCTCACCGAAAAAGAAACCAGAGAAGACAGACTTGGGGGAGTGAGGAAAGGTGAGTAAAATGAGCGGCTTTTACAAGCTGCAGTAAAACAGCTAGATGCCTTCAGGCCTTTAACTGCTTTACTGTAATCTGTAAGCACTGTAAACACAAACCTGAACTTTACATTAAAGTTCAGCAAAAGCTTGGCAAACTTTTGAAAATTTGCTCATCTGTAGTTACTAATCTCCGTAGAGCTGTATAGCAGTTGCATAAACATTACCATAAATTTCATTTTACCATAAAAATTATCACAAACAATTACTGATGAAAATTTCCTAGTTTAGGTCGCATTGTAATTTCACTGATTAAACACTACAATCTAGTATCTAATCAGTTTTTGTACAAGGAAATACATAAGCAGTAATTCACATTAATGATATTTACAGAGACCTGTCCAGTTTTCTGTGGGAAAATCCCTTCTTCCATATAAATTTTTCATCCCTATTGAGGCTGAGCAGTAAAAGAACATACAGCTGGCATAATAGTGACACGGTACAAAGCTTGAAAAATCAATATGGACACAATACAAATTAACATGCAGAAGCAAGTGCAGATAATGCAGTGTATATTCTGTGTATTTATCTCTATATTCTAACTGCATTACATGCATGCGAATGAGGGCTGATAATGACTGCTTGTCTCATATAATGTATTACTTCAAACAAATAACTTGACTCCTTATTGTCATTTGTGCTTTTCCTAGAAATAAAATTTACAAATTGACTTCTGAATATATTTATGGACTCAACTGCAAATGCGATTCATAGAGTCTGGCAGGTCACCAATCTGATAATAAGGATGAATCTAGTAATTATTTGATTTATCATGGCAATTAAATGGGTCTGAACCATAGTCACACAGACTCAGTAGAATTGCTGTATAATGGTGAGGATTATTAGTTTTTTTTTTTTATTCATTCTATGTTTGTATGAGTCTATGCATATGGTAAATATAAAAAAAATATGTGGTCAGTTGTTTACCTAACAATACAGGGGATAAAAACTCATGAAAGCTCTCTGTTATAGTCGGTCTGTTGTAGTAAATATTTGTATTATCATTGAATTAGCAATTGAGGATTTTTTTTTAATCTTGGAACTCTGTTTTGTTTTGTTCCTTTAGAAATTTGCCAACAGGGTGTTACCTGTTTTGGGGGAGGCCAACCAAAAAGCAATCTTTCAGCCTCCCCCCTCACATCAAATGAAGCAGGATTTCTGTCTCCATTATGTGGCTATGGAGAGGGGAGGGGCTGTTAGGAGTGACTGAGCACGGAGCAGTCCTGCACAGCACAACACCCTGCAATCTTCTCTCAGCAAGTTCATAGATAAGCACTGACCTTTCTGACCCCTGAATTTAGCGTTTTAGCTGCCCAGACAGTCTACAAACAGCTGACCTTCATGTCACCTCTTCCTGCTCCCTCATCTCCCTCAGCCCCTCCCCCCTTCATAGGCTTACAATGGAGAGAGCAGAACCCGTCTTCACTGGCTTCTCTGTAATGAAGACGTGTTTGCCTGATAATGCACAGATAAGAAGTCAGGGGGGGGGGAGGCTGGGAGATTGCTTCTTGAGTACAGAAGGAGGCTTTTTTGGCTGATGAAACCTATTACAGAGTTTCTTAAAATCGCTTATACTACTGATTTCTGCAATAAAAAAAATGTGACAGTTACGCTTTAAATAGGTAGTGAAAAAGATAACAAAGATCCAAATTATGTCCCAAAAGATCTATATTGAGATCATGGCTCTATGCAGTGATATAGGTTCTCCTCCTGGGAAGTTACATTTAAAACAGCACATTCTATTTCATGTTATGTTCACTGTATGAAGGCTTGGTGGGACACATTAAGAAATATCCACGGTCCATTGGTGCCCACAACAAAGACTGTATATTCCTTTGATTAAATGGACTTTGACATCTTTCTACATAATTTACATTGTACATCTTTACATAGAATGGTTTATGAGGTTAGTGATAGTATTCTTGTCATATACCAGGTGAAGGTTTAGTGGTGCTGTTTAAGTTAATGATGGGGTTAATACCAATATATATTATACATGGTACTCTAGTGGTTATAAATAAGTTATATCTAATAATCTTGGAGGTCAAGTGTGGATGATTGGTTAATGCACAACATAACAAAACATTATTGCTGGGTATGTTTCAATGGTGGTGGTCTAAGGCAAAACAAAAAGCATACTTCTAATGTAATGTATTCTACATAGACCTAGAATTCGCTAAATGATTGCAGCTGTGGAGCTTCAGATCTCTTACTTCCCCATTATTCAGCCCTAAGGGGCATTCACATGTTCCAGAAATACGGACAATGTGCTACAGAACAGAGTTTAGCTTCCCCGGCTTCATTTATGCCATTCATGTCAGTACAGTAGTGGAAGATTTAAACAGTTTTGAAGCTCCCGGCATCATTGTAGTAGTTTGACTCAGAGCCACCCCACTATGGGGCCCATACAGGATTCATGGGGCCCCATAAATCCTGTACAGGCCCCATACGTAGGGTGGCTCTGGGTCACACTACTGGTGATCTGTTCAGTAATGTTCAGAGTGTTGCTGACACTGTAAGTGCTTATACCATCACAAAATCTCATGTGGGCAGGTCAGAGCCGCGGGCCGAATAGTGCCCAAGTCTATTTTATATTATACCTACAAATTTTGGTGGATAAAGTCCACAGTGGACAACAGTACAAGATAAGTGGATGAGAGGTAACAACATCTACAAACTGTGAAGGTGTCTGCATGGAAATTTTATGAAGATGGATGGCACTCCGTAAGTCAGTCATGCTCGACGTAGAGAGATCCCACATAAATAAAAGGCAATGGATTCACAAATAGATGCTTAAAAGGTTTATTGAAGCATCACATCTTCACAGGAAATAATGCAGGATGCATTTCAGCTGAGGAAGGCTTTTCTTATTGCCGAAACACGTGCAATTGTTTCCTGCATTGTTTCCTGTGAAGATGTGATCCTTCAATAAATCTTTCAAGAATCTATTCGCCAGTACAGAATCCACTGCCTTTCATATATCTACATGGATATTGACATTCCTTGTGAATTTGCCATGGATTCCTGACAAAAGCTATGGAAATTCTCTGTTATTTATGGACTCACTCTACCTTTGGGGTTAAAGAGGTTCTTTGGCAAAGTTATCTGCTATCTACAGGACTACTATATGATTGCTGGGGATCTACCCAATCTTGATAATGGGGACCTGAGTCTCTTGTAAGAATGGAGTGGTGGGTCTGGATGCCACAGATTCTCCATAGAGAAAAAAATGGACCTGTCAATCCCTGGGGCAGTGGTTGGAGCACTCCATATCATCACATAGTTATCTTGTGAACAGGTGATAGATAAGTTTGCCCATTTTAGTGATAGAATTGATTGTATGTATACTGTATACTATGTATACTGTAACTGCACACTGCATAGTGGACTGAGCTGAATACTACATTTTTATGCAGAGTGCTTCCTTAAAGGCCCTATTACAGAGTCGAGGGGGCCGCAAGGAGCTGCAGGGGGGGAGCTGCACGGGTGATCACTAGATCATCCGGGCAGCCCTTAGAAGATAGCGGTGGTCTGCTGACTCCTCTCCTATTCCACAGAGCAAGCAGCAGATAGTTACCAGGCTGATTGTTGCCGTTTCAGCCTGTTGAAAGACAACGATCAGCCGAATGAACATTGTGCATGTCAGCTGATAATTGTCTTCTATTACACAAAGCCTTAACGGTTGGTATTGGCCGAATACGACTGATAATTGCTTTGTGTAATAGGGCCTTAGTCAATTTCTGTATTCAACTTCTTGTGTTTACTTCAACTACGGGAAAGGAGGTGCCAAGTACTAGGAAACTTCTGCAAAGTCCTCTGTCCATATACGCTATAAGGTCATGGTCCTGGGTGGGGCTTTGGTGGTGGGAATCAGCACTTATCATTGAAATAGAATAAAAACTCTAATGCAATAAGAGCACCTGGGGCTACTGGCTTGTATAAATAACTCATGTGTATATATACTGGCTGCAGGTCCTCTGAAATAATAACAAACTTTTCTCCCTTTTAGCAAAGAATCCAGGTAAGGTGCAATAGATTCCATTATAAATAAAGCAGAATAGTTTATCGGAATTTTAGTGACAGGACCCTTGAACAAAACATCTTCTGTAACTAGAAACTCTGAAGCATCCAAATGCATCTTCTATAATTGTACCAAATATGTAGGGAAAGTAGGAGCCTCTGGTAAATTGCTTGGTTGTTAGGCTTCTGTTTGTCAGACAAATTTTGTTGCAGCAATATATTATGCAGAAGTCAAAAACTACCACTTTTTGTTTCTTTCATTTCAATTCTAAAGGTCCATAAGGTCCACGGTAACGGGAAAGAAGCTGAGAACATATTTAGCAGAAAATTACACCGAAGTCTGAACAACTAAATATAATATCACATTCTTCGATGTTGCATGTCTTCACCTTTTCCCTTGATTACAACTTCCATTCTTTTCCAGAGACATGCATTTCCAAGAAATCTGTAGAGTTTTTTATTTTTATTTTTATCACAGCTCCAGTGTTCAGTCTTAGAGGCTTAGAAGATGGGCAGAGTTTGCTTCTCAGAATCCAAATAATCCCCAACATATTCAATGATGTTGAGGCCAGGGCTGGTGGCTGATCCCTTGTTATAGGAACTCCGGCAGCTTCTCTTATTGAAAAGTATGTCTTGATAGTCGTCATTCACAAAACATCTCATTTCTGTTGTTTTAGTGCACATTTTCTCCATTTATTCTGTTTTCCTTTCTGAAGTAATATTTTCAGATAAACATCTTTTTTAATAAGTAGTGGGACATTGCAACTATAGGCTGAACTCACTCCACTGTCCCTACCTACTTGGACAATCTGCCCTACCTGGAGGCCCCTTAACTGGACAATAGTCCTTACACTGGCTAAGTTACAGCTTACATTAAAGCAAAACTATCAGCATAGCTGATAGCTCCCTAATACGCGTGGGCCGCTGAGGAGGAAGGTATGTCTCTTACCTTCATCCTCTCTGCCATTCCAGTGCAGTTTTAATGTAATGCTTGGTCCGGTAAAGCCATTTGGAGCACTTCCCTGCCTCTAGATGGCAGATCCAGTCTACCCTCGGTCAGTCCACTCCATTGATAATCATTAGAAAGCCTGGGCCGTCTGAGGTGGATCGGCACTCTAGGGGTGGGACAGTTTTCCAAATGGCCCTACTGCAGCAAAAATTTAATTAGACCTGCATGGGAATGGTGCAGAGGATGAAGGTACGAGACATACCTCCATCCTCAGCGTCCCATGCTCTATACAGAAGTATCAGCAGATTAGATTTGTCTAATCCACTGATAGTTAAACAAGGGACTTTAAACAGACCAAGTCAGAACCAGACAGGTATGATAGGGACAAAAGCAAAAACTCTGAACCAGAACACAACCAGAGACAAACTGTACCAAGTAGAGTTAACGTAATAGTCAAGGTCCAAAAAGGAGGCAAGGTCCGCAGTCCAGACACCAGGTCAGGTCCAAGATACAGTAGTCAAAATTTAGGAACGCTTGTGAGGCTTTGAGAAAGCATGGGATGCTGGTACCATTCTTTATTGGCCTGGTACCCCAGCTCCCTGATTGGGAAGTCTATTCTCCTTGTTGCTGGTCACTGGGTTAACAAAACAACAATCCCGTCTGTGTAGCATAGAAGAGAGAATTGCTGTTTGAGTATAGATAAGTCTAGGGAAGCTTTACAGACTGCCTGCATTGAGTTGTCTTCTTGCAATTGAAAGTTTGATGGAACCACTTGTGATTTTTTTTCCATATGAATCTATCTCTTAAAGTTGTTAGACTTAAAAGTCCTCTATAAGGACATCTTACAGAGGTCTAATCCATGTGCCTGAACCAGACTCTGCTCTGGTGGACCATGCACATTAAGGCTATGTTCAGACTCTGTATGAGACCATGGAACGGCCGGTCTCAGAAAAGACCATCCCTGAAGTACTGGCCGGAGTTCTGATGCGGGCGCATCCAGGATCTCCCCTGCACTGCAAATTGCAACAACGGCTGTGATTTATACAACACATACATTGTGTGAACATGGCCTTAGGCTGCATTCAAACGTCCGGTAAAATTTTAGAAACCCTTCAAGTGAATTCAGCCATTCATATGATCTGTGCTGCTACCCTCCCACGATCCGCAATAGGGCATGTCCTAGTGTGGATTACGGCATGGATCCCCCCCCCCACCGCCGCCCAGCAGCAGAGATGACAGGAGCACATTAGGAGCGCATGATGTGCACTCCTGTCAACGCATCTGACTACTCACGTACTCCCCCGTTTAGGCCAGCTTACATATTCACCAGAAGTGGTGTGGACTACGCTGCCGCCTTCTCCTGGGAGCGTAGTCAAGGGCCTCTTCCGGTGAGCGCGTGTAAGCGGGCTGACACAGGCGAGTAGGTGAGTAGTCAGATGCAATGCGCACATTATTAGCTCCTGTCATCTCTGCTGCCGGGCGGCGGAGGGACTGCACTGCTACGGGATCAGGCTTGTTTCTTCATCTCCCGGGTCACTGATGTCGCTCAGCCAATCAGTACAGCGTGACATCCGCTGTGGATGTGAAAGGTGTGAACGCACCTGAAAAGGGCTTTCAATAGACAAAATCTTGTGAGACATCAAAAAAGTAAATAAAAGGATATAAAATAAATGTCAATAAAATAACCCCCCCCAAAAAAAAACAAAAAAAAAAAAACAATAACTTTTCCCTTTTAACAATCTTAAACAATTTTATCCTGCACAGTTAAAGCAGTAAAAAAGAGGGGAATAAGTATTACTGGTCTTCGTTAATCTGCCTCCCAAAAAACTGTAAAAAATAAAACCAACAAAAACTGAAAAGTCATAAGGACTTTCAAAATGGTATCAATATGAAGTACAACTTGACCCACAAAAATAGGCCCTCATATGGCTATGCCAATGAAAAACTAAAAAGGTTACACCGCTTGGCAGGCGACCATGAAAAAGTGAAGAAAAATAAAAAATGTTTTGGGCATTAAGGCCAAGAATAAGTGATGAGGGAAAGGGTTAAATAAGAATTGTATCCAGGCAGTGAATTACACCAGTTCCTTCTCAGAGCTGATATTCCTAATAATTACAGAATGGGCATTGTTGTACCCATTTATAAGAAGGTTAGGAAAGAAGAAGCTGGTAACCCAGGACAATGAGTTTGACATCTGTAGTAGAAAAACTATGTACATTTTCGTAAAGAAAAAAGCATAGTTGACCACCCAAAACTCAATACCTTCTTGGACCCTAAACAACCTCATGGGTTTACTCATGTCCTAATCTAGTTTCTGCAAACCACTTTACTAAAGTGCTGGATGAAGGGTGTGCTAGGAATATCACTTATCTGGACTTCAGCAAAGCCTTTGATACAGTTCCCCATAAAGAGCTGATAGAGAAGTTAGAGAATATTAGACTCAATGCCTGGATTGTCTAGCGGATATGTGGTTGGCTGAAGAATAGATATCAGAGGGTTGTTGCTAGTGGTGTGTACTCCGAGGCAAGACTGGTTACAAGTGGTGGCCACTAGAGATGATCCAACGCCGGAAAAAGTTAGGTTCTATCAAACTCCAAACTTGTTGAAATTTCCTCATTTGATTCCCGATGCCTTTCCGTTCCGTGGGGAGGGAGGAGACAGCCGAGTTCCGTCTGGAATTCCGGGAAGGTTTGAGTTCGATACAACTTAACTTTTTCCGGTGTTCGATCATCCCTAGTGGCCACAAGGATCTGTTGTGGCTCCAGTTCTCGTTAGTATAAGTAAAGGAAATATGGTAGCAGTGCTCTAAGCCGGCAGCAGAGACAATAGGACAGTAACAATGTAATTACCTTAAAGATTGAAGACCTGTTTGAAAATATTGCAGTAAAGAGCCAATTTGCAATGATTTGCTATGGTAGCATCTACTATCTGTCCTTCACTAACCTTAGGAATGTTGATTTTCAAGGTTGGCATAAACTACCTCATAAAGAATCAAGTTAGTGTCAACATTCTCAACAATCAGCAAAACTGTTTGATAGTTTGCCATCTTGTCCCAAATGAATGCTGACAGTTTAAAGTTTATTTGGCTGAAGATATTGGCAAGAACAATTGTCCTTCTTAATGATATTCTCAACTCTGTTGGGTTGCAGCAATGACCATAAATTGTAATATTGTTTAATGACTTTGCAGCAGTTCAATTTTCACTTTTTCAGCAATATGAATTTGTTAAGTGTTTTATAAACTATAATGGGTCAATATACTGGGTGACAATTACAATGAAGATATGATAATGATGTAAACCTTATTATTTCTGTGGTACAGCTGAGCTCAGTGCGCACATCCTGTACAACACCAACTTATTGGTTATGTGCACCCACACAAATATGATGGAATAAATGTTATAATATAATATAATCATATACAAACAGGGTTAGTCAAAAATCTCAGGAGGCTTACTTTTTAGGTTATGTCCGGAACATGACCGCCAACTTAAAAAATGCCATATTAGATCAAGTTTAATTTTTTTCCAATGGGGAGGTAGTCATGTAGCATGTTAAATAAGACAAGAATTCAATCAAAAAATCTGCAGTATCTCTTGTGGTTTAAAGGGGTAGTGCAGCGCTAAGAAATTATTCACAAAATAACACACATTACAAAGTTATACAACTTTGTAATGTATGTTATGTATGTGAATGGCCCCCTTCCCCGTGTTCCCTGACCCCGCCCGTGGACCCGGAAGAGTAGTGCATTATACATACCTGATATGTGTCGACCCCCCCCCCGTCCGCTGTCTTCTGACAGTGATGTAATCTTTGGGAGGCCGGCCGACCCACTCCTGCCGTTGCTCATGCCGCCCCCCCTCTGCTGCGTCATAACTATGCTCAGCCGTGATTGGCTGAGCACAATTATGCTCAGTCAATCGTGGCTGAGCATCTGATGACGCGGCAGAGGGGGCCAGCATGAGGGACGGCAGGAGCGGGTCGGCTGGCCTCCCGAAGATAACGTCTTTGACAAGATTACAGATGGGGTCGGTCGACACGGATTAGGTATGTATACTATGTATACACTTCCGGGTACACGGGTGGGGTTCGGGGAACACGGGAAGGGGGCCATTCACATACATAACATACATTACAAAGTTGTATAACTTTGTAATGTGTGTTATTTTGTGAATAATTTCTTAGCGCCGCACTACCCCTTTAAACATATTAAAATCGAAAATTCCCATGGAGATTCATAATGATTGGATTCAACTACTTAGGCACCATGGTGTTCGGCACCATGAACAGCATGTCAAATAGTTGTGCACCACAGGGTATATTCCCAGCTGTTGTTGCACAGGAGATGCACAATTGGGGTATACACCTTTAAAATGACTCTTGTATATTTACCTTTGCAAGTGTATTTAGATAAGAGCTCATAATTATAACATTTTATTCTGAATACCTAGGCAGTAGTTCTGATCTAAGAAAATAACTAACCTTGAATGTTCTGACACAGTCTGGCATGTGTTTCAGCTAATATTTCTACTTCTTAGTTTGATTTTTCATTTCCTGTCCAAATTTTGATTGGTCATGGTTTTAGGAATCTTTATGCTGCGTTGCCCTTATCTCCATACTCACTCATTCAGGTCCTGCTGTTTCATTTCAGTATTTCGATGTATACATATTCTGTTGTAATCTTGGATGTTGTAATGACTGGATGTACTTTTAAAACCACTCTGTATTACATAGGGTTAACATGCTCTCGGGCAGATAGTCATGTGACCCTCTAATGTAAATTGAATGTACCTTCATATATTTTAAGAACAATTAAGGACATAATCCGTGTGAAATGCGTCACCAACCATTGCTGATCATGTGAAGCATTAGATGTTTCAGTTTTTTTGGCTTCACGTTCATCGTACTAAGTGAATCCCCACAATGATCCCAAATTCAAGAACACCTACTTCTTTTATTAGCATCAAGTTACCAGCAGTTGCTATTGGAGATTTCACAAAGTAAAAAACCTAGGGATTGCTTGCATTAAAGGGGTTATCCAGGATTAAATAAACATAGCTGCTTTCTTCCAGAAATAGCGCCACTCTTCTCCTTAGTTTGAGTGTGGTATTGCAACTCAGTTCCACACAGGTGTGTGCTATTATTAGAAGAAAGGTGCTATGCTTTTCAAAACCCCTTTAAGTCTATACCTCTGCAGGGGGCAAGTAAAGAGAGAAATGTCTCCAGTTTGCCTCTCATTGGGTTCTCTACACTTTAGGGGAGACTTATGAAAGGGTGTAAATATACACCTAGTGTAAAATGCCCACAGCAACCAATCACAGCTCAGCTTTCAGCTCTGGTAAAATATAAGAGTAGCTGTGATTGGTTGCTGTGGGCAGTTTACACCAGGGGGGGAGATTTATCAAACATGGTGTAAAGTGCAACTGGCTCGGTTGCCTCTAACAACCAATCAGATTCCACCTTTCATTTTCCAAATAGTGTGTGAGGAATGAAAGGTGGAATCTGATTGGTTGCTAGGGGCAACTGAGCCAGCCACTTTACACCATGTTCGATAAATCTCCCCCCAGGTGTATCATTACACCCTTTCATAAAAGTTTATTTTTCTACCTGGGTGGGTGTGGGTAAAATTGGCCATAGAGCCCTGTACACTAAAAAGAAAGAAACTTTCAGAGTCGTCATAGCTTTGTTCATGTGATAACATTTCCACCAGTCTGACAATAACTGTTAGAAATACTACTGGACAATTTATGACGGCAAATTCAGGGAGAAGCACATGGGGAAATGTCAATGCTTTTCAAAAGATTCTATTTAATATTAATGTTAACAATGTAACTAGAACTATATCAGAGATAATGTAACATTAATAGAAGTAAATATGGCTTAATTATTTTCAGGATATAATTGTCCTTTAGTTTATTACAATTTGCCTTGTTGAGTTGGATTCTTTGTCGTTCTAGAGAAAAATAACCAAAGTGACCAGCAGATGGCGCACCTTAACCTCTATCTGGGACTAGCCTGCACATTTCTCAGCACAGAAGAAAGGGTCAATTCACTTGGGCTGTATTATCAGCATCAGCAACAGCAGCCAGAGTGTCTTGTGTCTGCTGCAGGCAATGGAACTCTTTTCCAAGTCAAGAGCATTCCCACTGCAGCCCAACGGAGAAGATCCACACAGGCATGCCGGCAGCAGCATCTGCAAGCTCTCATTCATTCTACTGCAGTAAAGCTATAGCCATGAGGACATGAGAGGAGCCTGCAGATGCTTTGTAGTAGAGTAATTGATTCCTACAAGCTGCTTTACAGATCACAATGGTATTTTTATTCTAGGATTTTAATCTACGGATTCATGGATTTATTTTTTTCCTAGGAGAAGAATTGATGGCAAACAAACAGCCCATGTATAAGATGGCTTGGAAAAAGATGGACTTTCTAGAGGGGTTCCTTTATTTGTTGCAAGATCCAGAAGTCACCCAGGGATCTGGGTGTCTCTGTTAAGAATTTTTTTTGGGGGGGGTTCCTCTAGTAGCACAGTGTTTGGAGATCGAGCTGTGAGTTCCAGTGTAGGGATTATTCCAACAACAACAAAAAAAGTGGAGAAAAAGTGCAAAGCCAAAATGGCAAAGGTTGTTGGGGAAAGTTCGGTGGAAGACCTTGCAAAGGTTTCGGATGAGGAGCTCATGAAGTGGACTAAGGAGGAGCTGATTGTCCGACTCCGAAGAGCAGAGGCTGACAAGATGAGTGCTATGCTAGATCACAGCAATCTGATCCGGGAGGTGAATAGGAGACTGCAGCTACATCTAGGGGAGATCAGAGGGCTTAAGGTAAGGGATAGAGATCAGTGCTCATATATAATCTCCATACGTCTGTCTAATGTCTTCTTATTGTACACCGCCACTGATCATGTTGGTGCACACTGTTGCTCTGTGTAACATCTTGGACAGAAATGGTACAAAACACTCTCTGAAAAAAAGTGACGTTGCCCCTTTAAGAATCAGTGGAGAAGAGAATTTCTGAAGGTTCCCTTATCATTAGTCTTCATCATTCTATGGGAATTAATCCTTTTAACCTACTGCTGCAGACAGCTCACCTTAAATACTACATGTCTGCTTCAAGAAGCCCGAGCTATTTTATTCTGCACATCAATAGTTAAGAGGATTTACTTGAAGCCTAAAAATACAGCATCTCGGTGACTCTCACACCTTGCAGCCCAGCCTGATCATTACGTAATGTGTCAAGAGGAGCACATTGGTACAGTACAGAGTGGAAGGTTTGATGGGGGGGGGGGGCTGGGGGCTTTCTGCTGAAATCTAATGACAGCAGAGGTTGAATCGAAGTGTTAAATCAGAGTTACTGGTGTGAAGGTGTCAGAGAATCCCAAGATAGAAACAAATAAGATGATAGAAAAGCCTTTTGAAAAAGTGCAATGTTCACCTTCTACGGCAGTGTTATAAAATAAATCCATATCCTGGGGTGCCAGGCTGTCATTACCAACCTCGGATGTGGATGCAATGTATATTAGTTCAATCGGATTAGTTTCATGATGGTAACATTAGCTGGGGTTGAGTGGTAGCTTCCTAACAGCTATAGCAGTGATGTAATGAGTCACAGTGTAACTGTTTCAGTGCTACAGTGTGCTTCAGCATCTTATATCGCTATCTCGGTGGTGTGCTTCCAGGGATATTAAGTCATGCTGATCGGGTTATGAGATGCTAAATTTAGCTTTCGGTTAGTAACTGAATTTCTATATGAGACATCCCGGATTTATATTTATGGAAAAGAAAAAACAATGTTTATTTTTTAATTTATTGAATGTTTCAAATATATATATATATATATATATATATATATATATATATATATAATACTTTAACAACAATAAGAGCGCGGTAGTAATAAAATAATAATAATAATAATAATAATAATTATAATAATAATAAAGAAGAAGAAGTGTACATACTAGTACTAAATCCTCATTATAACCATTGAATGATAGTATCTTTACTAAAAAAAATAAATAAAATAAAATATGTGGTTTGATCTCCTTTGCCCAAAGATATCATCTCCCACCCACTCCTCTCTCTGAGGGACCAGCAGAAATCAAGCAAATAAGCACAGAAAAGAGGTAAATGTAATGTATTTTCCATTACTCTGGAGACCATGGTTCATTGCTACCACAAAGATTTGGGATTTCATGTTTAGTCAAGTTCACTTATTGGATAATATGCATTTATACCACAACGGCATACCAAGTACATTTCGACCTTTTGGTGGCAAGTAAACCTCAGCATGTGTTCATTTATATGTCATTAACCCATTTTGGAGGAATAAAAGATACATTGGAGAATGTGATATAAAAATCTCCTTGAAATTAATTCTGCAAAGCACTTTGACATCTACTTGGGAATCCCTTTTGGGCAATGCACTGTGACTCTGAAGATGTTCTGCCGGTTTGGAGCAGCTGGAGAGCAGCAGGTTACCTTCCAGTACGTCATCACATCAGACTGCGAGGCAGGTAGCGATGACTGACACCTACTTGCCTGCAGTAATTACAGATAGGAGGTTCCAGCGCTGGATGCTGGAGAAGATAAGTGCAAGGGGGTGGCATATCTTTGTAGGTCATTTACAGTCAGTTTTAGCTTAGAAAAATCTTACTCAATTTCCCTAAGACAAGTTTCGTCAATAAAAACATTACATTAAATTACCCCCTAGACTCTCTGCTGTATTATAAAAAGGAAACATAAGTACAGTGTGAGTACCCCCTAGATGTGTGATATGGGTTATGCATACTAACAGGTTTATAACCTAGGGTTTAGTTGGTTCAGCCTAGTGGCTTAGTGGTTAACACTCTTGCTTTTCATCCTTGTGGATCCTGGATATACATCATAAGTGCAAAGAGTGTTTATTTCTCCCTGTCCTTCCATGGATTTCCTCTTGGTACTCTGGTTTCCGCCTACATGACAAAGTAATTTTCCCTTCAGGGAGAGATTCTGGCTTGGCATATAATCCCCAATCCTGTTTCAAGCACAGACATTGGTTTGCAGGAAAGCTACCTCCAGTAGGTGGCACTGTAGAGCAAGATCTTTTCTTTCCATTCTTTTGAAACATTGCAAGAATTCATACGTCAGTCTGGTGGTCTCCTCAAAGAGACGCTCTATACCCTTACTCCTATACGGCAAAGAAAGGATACTGGTAGGGAATATCAAATGTGGACCCCAATGGAGACAGTAAGTAGTAACAACATCTATAAAGTGCTGTGGGATATATTTGTACTATATAAGCAACAGAAATAAAAAGAAAATGAGTGGTCTGCTTCATATGTAAAATGACTGCGGTGTTAAGAGGTTGTCTAAGTAGGAAACCTAATTTCATATACAGTGTCCCATTAAGGAATTATGAGTTATAATAAGGGTATCACCCATTCACCTTGGAAAATCTAGGATTTAGCTGACCAGGCATTATTATATGGACAACCCCTACAAATACAATAGACCTGTAAACAATAGTAAAACAACTTTTTTTTATGTCTTCATCTTCATCGTCAAAATTTTGCCCTATCCGAAGGTGTTGCTATTGCAGGGAACCGTGATGTTTCAACCATGGTGATACATCATCCAGTTACTGTGTATACTGGCCCAATGTGGAACAACAGTGAGCCATGATATAGGACTCAATTATTTTTTATATAATATATATATATATATATATATATATATATATATATATATATATATTGAATCCTCAACTCACCCTACAATTATTGTTTCCTCTTATCTTATTATAGGCAGGATGCAATAAGCAATAATGCTATATGGGAGTGCAAGCATCTTTGTGGCTTGCCTGCATCCTGCCTCTAATATCAGCAGATGGTTGGAAACTGGTATTTAAACCTGCCCTTTGATACAATGCCTTTTCAAGGCTTGCCAGGAATTGTGTCCCTAGCAACCTGTCTCAGATTACTCATGTCTTCATCTGAAGGATGAAATGGCAGAAGCTGAGTGCAGAGGAAGTATAAAGAGCCTTGGCAGTTCTAAGACAGTGCTTTTACCTATCGTCAATGCAATATTAATCAGATTAAAAATAGGTGGACAACTTCTCCATCTGTATCTCTGCCCAAATAATTATTTTATTTTTTGTATAAGAGCAGCAGTATGTCCTCCACAGCTGCTCTTCCTACTATAAGCTAATACAGGTAGTTGTAATTATTTTATTGAATTTGGAGGTGGATCCATGGATCAATGCAAAAAAATATTTGCGGACAACACATTGATCTAGTTTCCTAAGCATCTTGATTATGTTATTCTTACACACTATATGAAACAGGGCTGTAGAGTAGGATGAGTTGTGGAGTTGGAGCTAGTTTTGGTTATAAACATTTTTTACCGACTCCAGCTTTAAAAGTTTCATTAAAATTTCATTATTGGACTGGTCAAATAAATTTTATAAATGTTACTCACTAATATATTTTATATTCTATCAATCAAACAAACAGACTTTCTGAAATTAGAAAGGGTGAAGCATTTCCTCCTTCTATCAGTGGCAATGGCCTGATCTTACCCACAGCCTCTATCTCTTCCTATTTGCTTCCTATCTTGCACTAGGCTGCAAGTGACAACTGGGTGACTGTCCCTACAATGCTAAGTACTGAGGCCATAAGTTGGAGAGAATAGTCCAGGTCAAAACACAGTTCAGAAACATCAGGCCACAATTCAGAAATACCATAGGAAAACTGGAAAAAAAAGCCAGGGGTCAATACCAAGAAAGCTGAGCAGAACCAAAATCAGAAAGCAAATGGATTACCGTAAGCCAAGCCGAGGACAGCAACACAGTCAATAGCAAATAGTACATGATCACAAAACAAAGAGCAGAACCTAAAACTATTACACTATCACTATTTCTGTACTGGAGATGCCTGTTTAAATCTCCATCTCAAACTAGTTAGTAAGAAAGGTTGGCTGTGTGATTGGCCCAGTGTCCCTGCTCTCCTGGTCAGTCAGCCCCTGCGTGCTGGGACTGGCAACCCAGATGCCCCAACTCTTCCCCACCCCCTTTCCCTGGGCGATGATGTTGGTGCATACCTGCAGCAGCAGAAGGCCAGGTGGAGCTGGAACCTCTGCCCTCAGCATTGAGAAGAGTATGTGACAGCAAGGTCACGTAAGTTGCTGACACACTGACCCTATTAACGTAGATAAGGATGGTTGGGATAAGTTGGAGCCCACTTTTTAGTAACTTGTTTCTGAGCTGGATGAGTTCATTGTGTGTGGGGAGATCTGTGCTGTTCTCTTCCTAGAAGAGAAGATAGAGAAGAAGAAGAATCAGAAAAAGCCATAAGCAGTGTAGCAATAATAGTTAAACTCTGTCCTCAATGTACTGTTTTCTTCCTGGGAGGTGATGGTATATATTTTTTACAGTGTGCATAGGCTGCGGCAGGGTGCGTCTGTGTGTGAGAGAGAGAATTAATGTCCCTGTAGCCTATATCGTATTCTGCAGCGACCTTAATTTACAATCCAGGATGACACAGGCGCAGGAGCTGCGCCTGTGTCATCTGCGTCAGGTCTCGGCTATCAGTGATAGCCGGAGACCCGCCGCAACTCTCAGCACCGGAGCAGCGCTCTGGTGCTGAGAGTTAACCCTATAGTTACTGCGGTCAGCACCACCGAAGCATCTATAGGGCCTCTGACAGAGAATTCTCCCTCTACAGAGGGAGAATTCTCTGTTAGTGGTCCATCGGGGCTCTGCAAAGTGATTGGAGAGCCCCAATGGTAGCCATGGAAACCGGAAGCCTCAGGTAATAACTGTTTGCAAAACACATTACTAATGGGAATTCTTGCAATTGCCAGCATTCCCCCCATCCCCTGCATTTATTCATATTGTGTTTTGCACAAAGCTATTACATTTTTTCATTAAAATTTTGGTATATTTTGTTTAAACATCCCTTGAAGCAACAAAATATTCAAAAATGAAGACAAAAAAAGGTAAATTTAACTGCTGAGTTAAAAAGTCCTATGTTAACCTTCACTCTGTGTCCTTCAGTAGCGTGCATCTGGTAAAGTGCTAAAGTCTCCAATTGATTTCAATGGGGTCGTTACTCAAGTCAAGCATTCGAGCATTGAAAAATGCTTAACTCAAGTAGTGATGAATTGAGTATTTTACTACTCACTCAACTGTAGAGGCGCTGTGGATCCTGGCACTTGCCTGGGTAATACTTGTGCCTGGCCAACAGTCACTAACTTGTGGTAACGTGAAACACAAAACCTGGACAGGACAAACTTACATACGAGGAATAGTCAACAGGTCGGGGTCCAAACCGAACAGGCAGCAAAGTACAAAAGCAGGGAATAGTCAAGTAACAGAGCCAAGGTCAAGATAAGCCAAAGTAGCAGACAGAGAGAAAGAACTCCAGCATGCTTCCAAGGAAGACTTATAGCTGACAAAGGGTTAACAAAATGAGAAAGTATATATAGGAAGTCAGGGGTCAAATCAGAATGTGATTGGAACAGAGGTCCAGGATTCAGCAAAAATGAGTAGAGAAACCAGATGTCAATCACCTAGGCAAATTAGAGGTTAACTGTGAAGTAGCCAAACAGAACTCAGCAGAGGAGAGACAGGTGAGGCAGGTGAATCAATCAACAAGGCAAAAGGAGTAGGACAGTGTTCAGACAGAGCTCAGGAAAATGCCAATTACACACAGACCAAACACAAATTAATGGCTAAAAGCACAGTCTCAATCGTACAGTACCTTAGGAACAAAGGACCGCGCCAAGGTCCCAGCAGCTACAGTCATAAGTGAAAAAAGTGAAAAGTGGAATCCTTCTGACTACAAATCTTATTAAAAGGAACCAATCAGCCCGATCTGGCTCATATGGTTCCCTGAACTGCTGTATACAGCTCCTGCAGAAGCCGTGGCATGTACGGCAGCGGCTGCAGCAGTAGCTGTATGCCCGAGAAAAAGGACTTTAATCCCCCGGGCGCGTGACAGGCAGCGGCAGGGAAGTAGTCATCTGGGCGCTCCTAAAGGCCAGTAAAGGACTTCTCTGCCTGTCATTCATCGTTTCCGAGAGCGCTGACAGGCAGAGCGTTGTGGCTAGATACGGGCGGAAAGCCGCCCAGATGAATACTTACCTGCCACTGCCTGTCACGCGCCCGGGGGATTAAAGTCCTTTTTTCCATGTATACAGCTACTGCTGGTATGGTACGTGCGGCGGCTGCTGCAGGAGCTGTCTACAGCGGTTCAGGAAACCATATGAGCCCTGATTGGTTCCCTTTAAACCTGAGATAAAGTGGAAACTCCATTCTAGGGAAAGAACACTGTACACTGTGCTGGTAGTATATTTGTGTGGAGATACCTTATGGACCTGACAATTTTAGTCAGTCTCTATCTCTGATTTCTTACTTGAGGTTTCATCTATTTTTTTCTTAGCTGCTGATTTCACTAAAGGATTAAAATATTACAAGTACTGTACTAGTATTTTACAAAGTGTTCAATTATTAGGCATGGATAGCATTCATTAGTAGAAATGTTAAGGATCTGGGTACTCATAATAAAAATTCTATTTCCCTTCCGGGGTTCATAATCCTGGATGGAAGTGAACAGTCTGGAGACTGCATTAAAAAATACTGGTTCTCTCATTTTTCATTACCTGTTATAAAAAGAATTACTTTGTTAGAATGTTATGTCTTCCCAAGAATCCTTTGGGGCCTTGGGTTTCTTATTATTAGAAATTGGGGTGGGTGGGGGGGTGGGTTAAGTACAAAAATCAAAGAGTACAGTCACAAATACAGTAAGATTACAGTGCTAACATGGACTTTGCAGTTCACAAACCAACTTCAGATTTCATGCAGGTATTCTGCTCTTGAAAATAAAGCTCCTTTACAGAAACGCTTTGAAGCTTTACTGTCACAAAATAAAATTTGACATGTCACACAGGCATATCTAAAATGTTTATTAGTCAGGGTCTGGGTATTTAGACACCCACTGATCACTAACATTTCTCTCTCCAACTCACTGCTGTACACATCTCAGGTGGTGGGCTCTGTAGACTTACTATAGAACCTGGCTCCTGTAAGAAGATGGAGTAGAGAAAATTGTGCCGAGGTGTGACAGTAACACTTTGAAAGCTATGTATAGCTTTGAATCCTTTTCACCCCACTATATTTATAGTAGAAAAAATATTTTTACATGGGTCTCTATTAAAGGGGTATTCCACTCAAACATAACTTTTTATATGTTGCTGCCCATGGTGAGACTAACAATTTATTCCATACTTATTATCTATTCAGTCTCCTTCCCCCAGTTCCCCCACATGCAAAAATCTATGTGTGAGCCTTTCTCTCTGTCTCCCCCTCCTCCCTTTTGAGAAAGATGATGTAAAAAACTCCCTGGCAGGCTTTATCTGCAACATTGTAGCTTCTTTGTAATGCTGGGAGGGTTATTCTGAGGTCAGGTTCTTAATTAACTCACTGTGATTAACTAAATAGCTAATAACTAACTCCCCCCTTATTATTCCAGTACCCACTGCTACTGGGGTTATGGGAAGAACCAAGTACCAGTAGTCTTAGACAGTCAAAAATGGTGTTCCTGCACTTTAGCAGCAGCCTTGTATTATCAGGGTGGCTAGGGCCATTTTTTTTGGCCCTCCCCAGCCTAACAATACCAGCCTGCTACAATTCAGTCCAGGAGTGCCATTTTTTGACGGTCCGAGACTACTGGTACCCGATCTTCCCAGTACTGGGTACTGGAGTAATAATGTTGGGGTTAGTGTTCGCCATTTTTACCAACTAAGCCCTGACTTAGTAATGGATGTTGTCTATCAGATGGCTTCTACTGCTAAGCCTGTAAAGAAAAAAGACAATATACAAGTAAAAAAAAAATTATTTTCATTAAAAAAAAAACATCAACATCCCTTGTTGACCATTTTATTCAACAAATCATCATCATCGTAATCCACTGAATACAACATAATCAACATAATCAGGATGCCAATATCTGAAAAACAAAAAAGAGAGACACACACGAAAAAAGGCATCTGCAGAATAGCTATGATTTTGACAGGTGTTCCCACTTCTTACAGTATGCTCAATCTGTAGATAGTTGTCTACAGTCTGGCACCCAAGGTGTCAAGTTAGGCTGTATTGCAATTCTTTAACCCCCTGAGGGATAAGCGACCCCCTTACTTGCTGGGAGGGGTGCAGTGGCATGTGTGTATGTGTGTGTGGGGGGGTCATACTCACCAAAGATGTCCTCTTTTTTTTTTTTTTTACCAGACTTCTTTTTTAACTAAGCTTCATGTGTGCCATACTCTTTCAAATGTTCGTTCAGCCAATCAGCAGCCGAGGTTGAAAATGCAGAAGTCTCTGCTCAGCCAGTCAGCAGCTGCAGTGGGATCCTGCCTCAGTCACTGATTGGCTGATCGAAAGAAGACGCTGGAGGTAACCCTCTGCCCCCCAACAGAGCACAATCTGGCCCACAAGGGGTTAACTTATCCCCCTGGAAGCCAGACCATCACTTTTTGGGTCCAAAAACAGCACTTAAAACATCATACACATGAGCTTTGGTGTTTTTTAGTTAAGCAAAAGAACTTCCATTGAACTCTATGATAGAGAAATGCCACAGTTTGCAGAAAAAATGCCACACCCTCAGCATGCTACATCTTGGAAAAACTGCTACAGAGCCTGAAAAACTCCAGAGAGGGGAAAAAAAGCCACCTTAAAAAAAAAAGTCCAGTATCTCAAAAACTTCCATTGACCTCCAGCTAAAATCTGTCCGCCTGAGTTTTGGAGAAAAACAAACAAACACCATGTCATTTTTTTTTTTTTCTGGGGGTGGGGGGGAGGGGTCATTTTTGTGAAATATAAAGCCAGTGCAAAACTTACCTAAATGCCTCCATAAACCTTACATTTTTGTTGACCATTGGCAGTGGGTTCGGCTGTTGGTATAGGGTGTATGGGGCTCTCCTGATGGACCGCCGACAGATGCAGTGACTATGGATTAACCCTCCCCTGCCCATAGAGAACACAGGATCACTTGACCATGCTGAATGTTCTTGTTTATGTGGAGGCCAAGGGCCGGAAAGGAGAGATAACTGACAGCTGAACAATTTGTTTGGCTGTCAGTTATTGAAAGTGTATTAATTCCTTCATTTCTTTACCTTCCCTCCTAAATGACCTTCTGAGCTCGTTTATGACCCGGCCGTTTATGACTGATCTTTATTCTCTGATGGATTTCTCTTTGCAGCAGACAGGAAGGAAAAGTATTTTTGCACCATAACAAGTAATTGCTATTCTAACAAAAATGCATTTAAAAGCCTTTAAGACAGCTACCAACACCACTAAAGAAAAAAAAATGTAAAGTTTGGATTTGTCACATGTCCAAAGTGCTCACACTAACACATTTATTCAAGATCATGTGATTTTGGACTATTGCATACAGTAATTTTATAAAAAGGGGACACTGAAAGAAAATCTTCACATAGTACATGACTATGACAATCAGCAAGAGAGGTTTACCAACAAGATTTCTCCCTTGAAATTTTTTTGTCATCCTGTTGACAGTAGTACCCTATGCTGATATGATATTTTGGTTGTTGTCTCAAAGAGTTTTTACTCTAAATAAAACCCATCAAAGAGTAAATGACGTGGAGAATACTATTGATTTTTTATAAAATGAATAGCAATAAACATTGACTATAAACCATTTTATGCTTTTACATGATAACTATATATTTACATTTATTTGTAATTTTTTTCAATTTAGTCTTCTTATAGAAAAAAACGTTTTCTCAATTTTGAAATTTACCAACTTTGTTGGATTCGATGTACGATAGACTAGATGTAGAGCTGGTTGAGTGAATCAAACGACAGTATATTTAATGTATTGAAATTGGAAGAATAGATATGTTCACTGTTGGGCTGCATCCATTTTTCGGAGGTTGGAGATAAAAAAAAAACTATTTAATTTTTGCACGTGTAATTTGTCTAATTTCTAAGATCCTTGTAGCCCATGGTCTTTTGCACACGGGGATAGTGTGGTCACTAGAGATCCTTAGAGATACTTAGAGATCCTAGAGAACCTTATCGGTGGCTGGAGAAGTTGAATGCAGTCCTAAGGCTGCCATGTTTTCCAGGACTCCCTAGGGCTGTGTCCAACTTCTTCAGCCTCTGGTATTCAAATGCTGCACACTCAAGTATTATATTAACCTGAACATGCTCGAGGTTCTCTCACCGCTAGTGGTAACTCATACAGATAGGCAGGATAGAAAGAAGAATCTGAGTAGAAAATGTGTAGCATTTCTTTTTATAGTCATAAAGTTAGATTTTGCTTCAATGGCTGTCCAGCTTAAGTAGATATTATCAGCACTGCCACGTTTTTCTAGTGATCATTGATGATTAAAGTAGTCAAACCCCTAACTATTGAATATTGTCAGTGTAATCTCATCAACCCCTTACAGTTTCACACCTACCATGAGAGACAATGTTACAAAGAGAGAAACCTTTGGCGCCATATTACATGGCCCGATGTGTGGAGTAAGTGCTAGCAGACAGAGCCCATTAGAGGGCTCAATGATTGTGCGCCAAGGGCTGCACAGACATCATTAGCGATGTCCATGCAGTCCCTACTTTAAAGTGTTACTTGGTACAGTATATATAAAATAATAAATTAGCTATGCTTACCTCTTCATCCTCCCCCAGTGTCCTTCTGCCATGTCCTTCTTCATCCCTTGTTGACAATTAAGAACCAGTCTCTGTAGTGACAGCCCGCTCAGCCAATGACTGACCAAGACAGAAAGTGTTATGGCCGTGGTTGGTTGAGCGGGTTCGGAAGTGTCGGTGGTGGCTATGGTCAGTGGGGAACACCAGGAGAGTTGGAGAGGCATAACATCTTTATTATTTTCTATATACTAATGCTGGAGTACCCTTTTATTCAGCTGTCGTCCGTGTATCACCTACTACACAGAGCAATGTGTGGTCAGTCGCTGATAATTATAAAAATTATAATTTTTAAACTTGTTGAAACACAAAGATCAGTTGATGAGTGAAAAATGGCTCGCTCCTCAGCTCATCTTCTCATTGTCTATATTACATGGGGTAATATCTGCCCAATTTGGCCTAATTAATAGGGCTATAATCCACAATACAAACCTAATGCTTGTTGCCAGATTCACACTGTTCACATAGTTTTTCTTGGCTTATTATGGTTTCGGACTCTCGTCTCTAACTTTAATATAGTGATTTATTCCAAAATACATATGAAATGTCAAACCCTGCAATTCTTAGCGTGGGAAATATCAATTTTTAAACTGATAAATGTATCAAGCCAACCTTTAAATCAGTCATCTTGACATTTTCTAGGTGTCCATAAATCTAGTGGGCCTGGCTCAAATTAATGTTGGTGCCAAGACTATAAAACCTTTAATAATACACAGTGAATAGTGAAATTATAAAAAATCATCCTTGGAACAGGCTGTTCCCTATAAACCTTAGACTTGACAATCTCAATATATACTAAAAGGAAAAAAAATTGTATGTAACAAAAAAAAAGTGTTATTTTCCGGGCATGATAAAATAGAAGCTTCTGTTCTATTGCTGCTCAGCTTGTACCTGTCCTGATACATTCATTTAGCAATTTAGAATATCAGAAGACGTTAATGCAGTTGAATAATTCATAATGATAGTGCGAATAACATTACAGTTCGCTCTCGATACAATATTGTGTATGGAAATGCTTTCTTAATGCGACCAAATTTTAAATAGTTCCTCCTGACATCCGCACGCAAGCAAGTGGTCATAATGTCTAAGTCGGCTGGTGTTATGTATGCGGGTCGATTGGTATACGCAATCAGAATTATGGAACAGATTTACCATGCAGATTCCAGGGAAAATGTCATTCTAGCATAGGCAAGAGAGCAAACAACTGCCGCAGCCTTTACGACCTTGTCAGCAATAGACTGAAAGGGTCTAAATATTATAATTTGTTTTTTACGATTTTTCCTAATAGCGTATATGTGCGTATTTTCTTTTCTTTACTGCACCTCTTTTGATCTTCAATCACTCCACGCCACCTCTTCCCTTGTCACATAAATGAGAGGTTGCAAATACGAGGAGACATTAAATGGCCTGGTTGTTTTATTTGGTGGATGCTTGTTTAAATTCCTCCCTGACGCAGTGAAAGGTTTACTGAAAAGCTCTTAAATAAATCAAGTGTGAAAAGCCTATGGATTGATCATTAGTGTGGTAGTGCTGTCTTTAGAACGCGGCAATATTCAACAGCTGAAGAATAAAGCTCTGTTAGGTCTTGGGGTATATTCACATCAGAAATCTTTCATACATTGCAGGAGTGCATAAAAAAAAAGAAAAGAATAAGCAAAACGTATTCAAACATATAGAAGGGCATCCCTGCGGTGTGTCCACTGGGTTCAATAAACGTAGTCTACTGTAGCAAGTCAATGCGGAACTCCAGTATTTGCTACAATAACATTTTGTATTATTATTCCCAATGAAATTCACAATAAAACTGCAGTTCAGTTCCCATTCACTTTGGCCCACTACTAGACAATGAACTGGAAAGAGCTTTTGTCCATGTTAACTGCATAGTGTGGGGGGTGTCAGGTGTAGGTTCTCTACTGATCTACATTGTGCGCATGTTAGAGTTGTACCTGAGCGTGTACGACCACAACAGGTAAACGTGCACTCGAATACTCTGGTTATATTCATCTGCACATGCAGCAAAATTTTTTCAGTTTTTTCTTTCTTTGTGCACTGATCAGGTACAGTATTGATGGTCTATTTGTGTCTCTTTGACACAGGGGACTGGGGGTGACAGAGAGGACTGGGGGTCTCTTAAAGGGGACTGGGGGGAGCAGGGGTGACAGAGGGGAGCTGGGGAGTGACACAGGGGACTGGGGGGAGCAGGGGGGTGACACAGGGGACTGGTGGGTGACAGAGGGGAGCTGGGGGGGTGACACAGGGGACTGGGGGGAGCAGGGGAGTGACACAGGGGACTGGGGGTGACAAAGGGGACTGGGGGTCTCTAAGAGGGGACTGGGGGAGCAGGGGGGGACACAGGGGACTGGGGGGGAGCAGGGGGTGACACAGGGGACTGGGAGTCTCTGAGAAGGGACTGGGGGGTGACACAGGTGACTGGGGGGAGGTGGGCACACACCCCTCCTCCTCCTCTCACCCCCGGCACTGGCGCTCTCCTCTCAGCCGCACATGCAACTCCTCGATCTCTGGAGGAGGAGGTCGAGGGAACTGCAGGGTGAGGTGATCGCATCGCTGCAAGTCCTGGGGCTGTAAAGCAGGATCGGATCCTGCTGAACAGCCCCAGGACTTGCAGCCATGCGATCACCTTGCAGTCCCCGCGGCCTCCTCCTCCAGAGACCGGGGAGCTGCATGTGTGGCAGGGACGCTAGGGGGCGGCGGCTCTGCTAGGCAGCTGTAGACCCCTGCACTGCACACCTCCCCTCCTACCACCGCCACCGCCTACCTCTCCGTCATCTTCGGGAGGCCGGCCGAACAGCCGCAGCCGTCCCTGATGCCGGCCCCCCTCTGCCGCGTCACCAGCTGCTCAGCCGCGATTGGCTGAGCATAAAGTTAAGCTCAGCCAATCGCGGCTGAGCAGCTGATGAGGGCCGCACTTACAGGAAAGCTACCATTGAGGTGGGGGGCCGCAAACTAGTGTCCCGAGACCCCTGTGCTAAAGGAATGTATCCCCATTAGATCCAGATGTCTGGAAACAGATTTATTTTTTAATATACCTTTATATTTCTGATCTAGTAAGCCAAAGCTCATACATAACCATTTACTTATAGATTTAGATTTTTAAATTTTAGGAGCTGATAAAATTCTGACTCCCATCAGCGACCAGTGGGTGTGACTTATTGCAAACTGTTACTACAGTGAACTCCATAATAAAAAAAAAATAATAAAATCATAAATTGGGTCATAGAACCAAGATAATCCCCTTCAAACCTAATATTAAAGCTTTAAAAGATTATTTTTACATACATAAGCTACAGTATGCTAAGTATAATTGACAAGAGCAATGACTGCAGGGAGCTTTACTTTACACTTATCGTCTGACATCAGTAGGACTCCATAGTTTCTTGACAGGTGGATGAGTTACTTAGTAAGGATCCAAGAATTGCTCAAACTAAAACATGACCCACTGTACATACCACGCATAAAAACCATAGTGGTTCGGTTATACTATGTAAAACAGCTATTGATGCCATGGGTAAGGAAGTAAGTATTTAACCCATTCTCCACTGCCCCTTTCCCCTAATAATAATAATAATAATAATAATAATAATAATAAAATCCCCTTTACCTGAAACCTCTAATATAATTGTATTACAGAACGTGCAGCACTTGCTATGCTTTGAAGAAGTCTCTTGCTAATATTAATTTGCATACAATTCCCAGGAAATATTGCCTGAAGTCTCACCACCCTCATACTGTCTGCACTCCCGAAGGACAGTTAGTATTCACTGCGGGAATTTCTTGGACATAAAATAGCAATGCGTGAAGTTAGATGGAAATTTGTTTAGCAGAGTAAGATGGCAGCTGAGCTGATCTCCGTTTTTAAAGGGCACATAACAAGTACTGGGAAATGTTGTTTCATTCATAAACTGTCAAAACTGCCTTTGTTATGCTATTTCGAAGATTGCTATGACTTAAATTATAGCAATTGTTATCAATCTTGCCGAATCATTTCCAAAAACCTACAGTTTTTGGCTGTGTTCACACTACGGATGCGTCCGAAGCCGCTCGCTTCACTGTGTGAACTGCCACACAGTGGACCTGTCAGTTGTTTGCGGCGCCACATGGGAACCGGCCGGATTGTATACGATGTGTGTACGCTCTGGCCGGGATCCCATAGCAAACAATGCTATGTTCCACCCCGCAAATCTACGGCTGTAGTTCTGCGGCCAGAACTATGGCCGTAGGTTTACGTAGTCTGAACATAGCCTTTAACAGCATTTTAACCTCCCAGCACATGGGTAGTCAGGGTAAATGGCTTCCCTGCTCTTTCCGCTTGCCAGCCACTAAGTTTCGGTGTTCTGCTGCTGGTTTGGGTCCCTGCTAGTGATGAGTGAACATCCCGATGTTCGAGTTGCATCCTGAACATGAATATTAAAAATTATCGTGATCGGTTTGTATTAGGCGAAGTTTCACAAACAAATTACGACTGTACGGTAGAAACGTGCATTTTGGTCTACGCACATGCGTACAAGTTATCAGGTGCAAAGTTTAAATTATGCAGTTGCGTACAGATTGCGAACGCTTTGGTCTAAAGTTACAAACATGCGTAGAGATGATCAGACGCAAAGCGTAATTTATGCAGTTTCGTACGTTCGCAAGTTCAACATTTTAAAATGACCGTTGTAACCATTCTGATCATCAAACAAATTGTTTGTGATCTGCGGATACTAACAATTAGCGTCATGTTCGTACGTACGAACATACAGACATTCCATGCTGCAGCACCTAGGTTCACCCATCACTGGCTAATTGCATTTGAAGTCATTTTCTGCAATATAAATCTATAAAATGACATTAGGAAGTGACTTCAGGTCCATCCAAAAACCCCAGTGGGGCTTGGCTGGTGACACTGGGCTGCAGCAGGGACAGAAAGTAACAGCATACCAGACAAATGGAGCCTCCGGTAAGCAAGGGGAACATGGGAGCTGTTGAAACGGCTGGAGTAGTGAACACACTGAAAAAAACGTCAGAAGGTTGAGGGCAGACGGCAGGCAACATAGTCAGGAAACAGGCTAGAAGATCTTGGGCAGGTGGAGGGAATAAAGTCAGGAATCGGGCTAATGGTCAGAAACAGGGACAGGCGGACAGGCAAGAAACGCTTTTTCAATAGGCACAGGGCACTAAGGATTCGGCAGGATGAGAGGAAGAGGCAGGTTATTTATTAGCTGAGAAAAACAAAAGGACCAGTTAAAGCAACTCTGTACCCACAATCTGAACCCCCCAAACCACTTGTACCTTTCGATAGCTGCTTTTAATCCAAGATCTGTCCTGGGGTCCATTCGGCAGGTGATGCAATTATTGTCCTAAATAACAACTTTTAAACTTGTAGCCCCAAGCCCAACGCGCTGCAGTGTCCTTCTCATATGCCGGTGCCCAAAACTGTACACAGTATTCCATGTGTGGTCTGACCAGTGATTTATAAAGAGGCAAAACTATGTTCTCATTTTTAGCATCTATGCCTCTTATGATGCATCCCATTATTGTATTAGCCTTGGCAGCTGCTGCCTGGCACTGATCACTAAAGTTGAGTTTACTGTCCACTAATACCCCCAGGTCCATTTCAGAAGCAGCTTTACCCAGTGTTTTATTATTTAGCACATAACTGTACTTATTATTTCTACAGCCCAAATGCATAACCTTACATTTATCCACATTAAACTTCATTTGCTCTTTCACCGCCCAAGCCTCCAGCTTCTCCAAATCCCTCTGTAATATGATATTATCCTCCTCTGTACTGATTACTTTACCCAGTTAAGTATCATCTGCAAAAATGGAGATTCTACTCTGTAGCCCCTCTACAAGAACATTAATAAAAATATTAAAAAGAAGTGAAGCCAACAATGATCCCTGTGGTACCCCACTAGTAACTAAAACCCAATCTGAATATGTTCCATCAATCTGTTTTCTATTACACAACCAGTTACTAACCATTTGCATACCCATTTACATAGTCCCAGCATCCTCATAGACCAACCTTTCATGTGGCACAGTATCAAATGCCTTTAAAAAGTCTAGATACACAACATCCACAGCCTCCCCCAATATCGATCCCTTATGCATATTCAAATGTATATACTGTTAAATGTAGTTTAATGAGTAAACCTTAGATCGCAAACTGATCTGGCTAATCTCTTATGCGCATACTGTGAAAGGGGTTGTTCTCCAAATTTTTTTTCTTTCAAACCAACTGGTGCCAGAAAGTGCCAGTGATTTGTAATTTGCTTCGATTACTTCTACCTCAAGTCTTCGAGTACTTATCAGCTGCAGTATGTCCTGCAGGAAGTGGTGTACTCTCTCCAGTCTGACACAGTGCTCTCTGCTGCCACTTCTATCCATGTCTATCCAGGAACTGTCCAGAGCAGTAAAAAATCCCTATAGAAAACGTTTCCAGACTGCAATGAATACCACTTCCTGCAGGACATACAGCAACTGATAAGTACTGGTAGACTAGAGATTTTTGAATACAAATCTCTGGCACTTTCTGGCACCAGTTGATTTGAAAGATTTTTTTTTGTGAACTACCCCTTTAAAGAATATTCCCATCTGGACATTTACAGTTTGATATACAGATATTCTATAAATGTCTAATAGATGCAAGTCCCACTTCTGGGATCCATAACCCTCTGATCTGGCTGTAGTCCATGGAATTGGTTAGGGAGCCAAATGGGCTGTTTTACACAGTTTACAGGACTGACGAGCAAGCGCTCATGTTTTTAAGAGATTGTGCTATGACAATCCCTTCAAGTATTACATTAACAATGATGAATCTCATCCACTAGAAAATAATGAACAAATTTGTAAGTGTCTCTCAAGTAGGGGAATGCAGTAGACAATGGATCTATCAAACGCGCAATTTATTATCGAAACTATAAACGTGAGGACTACTTACAGATCTCATTTTTATGACTATGAGGTTTTTTATCATTCCACTGAAAGTAATTATACTTCACATTTATGAATGGCAAATGATTGATCTGTATCCATCAGTCTACAGTCCACAGTGTTCAATATGATAAATACGTAGACATTGTAATTTTTCTCTACCCATGTATCTAAAGGTATTTTCGAGTTGTATTAGATATAGTTGCCTCATGTCAGTGTTTATGTCTAAGCCTTGTGAGGCCTTTGGGATTTCACTGGCAAAGGTTCATCAGCTTCTTATCGATCTAAGAGAGGTTCTTGTAAACAAGAAATTAACTGGTGCCTGATACTGGGATGAAACTGTATTGTACGGATGATGGTCTGGGATTCTTGCTGGAGAGAATGCTATGTGAGTAAGTGCCAGGGGACTGGATAAACATGCAGAAAGCAAAAGTTATCAAGATGATGAATGAATGATGAACAAATGGTAAAATCACATAGAATTAAAAAGGTGTTAATTATAATCTATCTATCTATCTATCTATCTATCTATCTCCTATCTATCTATCTATCTATCTATCTATCTATCTATCTATCTCCTATCTATCTATCATCTATCTATCTCCTATCTATCTATTATCTATCTATCTATCTATCTCCTATCTATCTATCTCCTATCTATCTATCTCCTATCTATCTATCTATTATCTATCTATCTATCTATCTATCTATCTATCTATCTATCTCCTATCTATCTATCTATCTATCTATCTATCTATCTATCTATCTATTATCTATCTATCTCCTATCTATCTATCTCCTATCTATCTATCTATTATCTATCTATCTATCTATCTATCTATCTATCTCCTATCTATCTATCTATCTATCTATCTATCTATCTATCTATCTCCTATCTATCTATCTATCTATCTATCTATCTATCTATCTATCTATCTCCTATCTATCTATTATCTATCTATCTATCTCCTATCTATCTATCTATCTATCTATCTATCTATCTATCTATCTATCTATCTATCTCCTATCTATCTATCTATCTATCTATGTAACAGAAAATCTAAGCAGCACTGCTCAAAAATATTCGGGTGCCAGCGGTCCTGGATCCTGACCACAGATCGTTCCCAAATAGCAATAGATAATCCACAGCACTCACGGGGTTAAACGGTGAAAAAAGTAAGTGATTTATTGCAGCATTCCAAAACAAGACACGACGTTTCGGTAACCTCACGTTACACTTGAGGATGGTAACGTGAGGTTACCGAAACGTCGTGTCTTGTTTTGGAATAATGCAATAAATCTCTTACTTTTTTCACCGTTTAACCCCGTGAGTGCCGTGGATTATCTATTGCTATCTATCTATCTATCTATCTATCTATCTATCTATCTCATATCTATCTATCTATCTATCTATCTATCTATCTATCTCCTATCTATCCATCTATCTATCTATCTCATATCTATCTATCTATCTATCTATCTATCTATCTATCTATCTATCTCCTATCTATCTATCTATCTATCTATCTATCTATCATATATCTATCTCATATCTATCTATCTATCTATCTATCTATCTATCTATCTATCTCCTATCTATCTTTCTATCTCCTATCTATCTTTCTATCTATCTATTATCTATCTATCTATCTATCTATCTATCTATCTCCTATCTATCTATCTATCTATCTATCTATCTATCTATCTATCCATCTATCTCCTATCTATCATATATCTATCTCATATCTATCTATCTATCTATCTATCTATCTATCTATCTATCTATCTATCTATCTCCTATCTATTATCTATCTATCTATCTATCTATCTATCTATTATCTATCTATCTATCTATCTATCTATCTATCTATCTATCTATCATCTCCTATCTATCTATCTAGGACTCTTTACAGTATTATACCAAGTTCACACAACGTATATTTTCGTAAAAGTACGTCCGTTGTTCCCGACTGCAACAACGGGCGTCATTATTACGAAAATATACGTTACCTTGCTGTCTATGGAATCCCGGCCAGAGCGTATACACATAGTATACGCTTCGGCCAGGATCCTTAGCACCACCGCAAACAACTCACATGTCATTTTTTTCTGCGGCCGCTATTCATTGAATAGTGGACGCAGAAAACCCTGTCAGTGCACACTGAGGATTGAGCGGCTCCGGCCGCACGCTCCATTGTGTGCAGTGGAAATTTAAAGACACTAAAGTTAATCTTAATGATCTTTAATGAGACCGGATGTTCCACAACGGAGCGGCCGGTCTCTTACGAGGTCTGAACATAGCCTTATTAACATTTTATATTTGACTATTTCTCAGTGTTGTTTTCTTTGCTTTCTTTGATAGTGTTCTGTCGTCTATGCTGTTGGTCCTCTTCCTTTTTTCATTTTGATTCATAGAGGAGTAATCACTTTACTCAAGCTTGCTCATCTTACTCAATAAATTTTGTTTGGCTATGAAATCCTGGCCTGGGCATCTTAACCTGTTGATATAATAAACGACCTTGACAGCAGCACATGGTGCACTTAATATGTTGCTTCAGTGTGCAGTCTTTACGAACCGGTAATTATGGGGGAGATTTATCAAACAGGGTGTAAAGTGAAACTGGCTCAGTTGCCCCTAGCAACCAATCAGATTCCACCTTTCATATTCTAAAGAGTCTGTGAGGAATGAAAGGTGGAATCTGATTGGTTGCTAGGGGTAACTGAGCCAGTTTAACTTTACACAATGCTTGATAAATCTCCTCCTATATCTATATACAAATAAGGTTCGGTGCACAGTGGGCAGTACTTTACTTCTTGGTGCACTGATATGGCTGCCTGCTGCTTCTCTTACTAGACCTATAATAAATAATAAAGGCCATATTCCACGGAACGATTATCGCCCGTATTCGGCCGATATCGGCTGCTACAGACGATAATCGTCCCGTGGAATAGAGTGCAACGATCAGCCGAAATCGTTCATGTCTGACTGATATATTAGCGATCTGCGGCCGTCGCCCCGTTGGGGCAGCCCCCCCGCAGCTCCCCGCAGCCCCCTCCCGCACTCACCCGCTCGCTGCAGCCTCGTTGAATAGCTGAGAGCGCTCGTTTGCTCCTCTTAACGACCAGTGGAATAGGGGCTTTAGGCTGCTCCTTAGGATGCCCTAACTGACAGATTCCCTTTAACCCCTTAAGGACTGGGAGAATTTTCATTTTCACACTTTATTTTTTTCCTCCTTTTGTTTAAAAGGCCATAGCGTTTGTATTTTCTTACCTACAGACCCACATGAACCCTCATTTTTTGCATCACTAATTGTACTTTTCAAAGGCAGACTTACATTTTGCATAGAATATGCTGTGAAACTGGAATAAATGTATATGTGTGGTGAAATTGAAAATAAAACACATTTTTATTTTTGGGGGTTTTGTGTTTATGCTGTTCACCCTATGGTAAAACTGACATGGTATGTATATGTTCCTCAAGTCAATATGATTACAATGATAGGCAACTTTTATTTTATTTGACTGATTTTAAAATTTTTGAATCTTTTTTGCTCTTTGACCATGCTTATAATGCTTTTATCCTTTGGTCTATGGGGCTGTGTTAGGTGTCATTTTTTGCGCCATGATCTATACTTTCCATCGATGCCTTATTTTCATATATGCAACTTTTTGATCACTTTTTATTACAATTTTTCTGGATTTGATGCAACCAAAAATGCGCTGGAATTTTTTTGCACTTATCCTGTTTCTGTGCATGATCAGGAATGAGATAATTTTGATAGTTCGGGTGATTACCAAATATGTTTATTTTTTTTATTTCAATTTACTAAATGGGAAAAGAGGGGGGAATTCAAACTTTTATTAGGGGACAGAATTTTTTAACATACACACTAATTAGAAGTTCCCCCGGGTTGACTTCTAATACAAGTACACTGATATCTCATCAAGATCAGTATAGTATACTTAATACAGCTCTGATCCATTAGATCAGTGCTGTATTACTCTGGGCTGCCGCAGACCAGATCTATACATTACCCAGCTGGGATCAATGTCATTCCAACGCTGAGCCCTGGCTGGGTAAGGAGAAAGCTGCCTGGATTGCAGCGGTTCAGAGCTCTTTGGACTTCCCTAACGGTGCCATGATGATGAAGCTTTTAAGTGGTCGTGTCTATCTGCAACTAAACTTAAAGGGAATGTTTAAGCTGAAAATTTCCTTCTATAAATTAAGTTTATATGTTAAGCATATTTTTTTAAAGATTTTTTTAGACCATTTGACCTATAAACTAAGGCAAGACTTTCTGTTCTGTACAGATTATTTTACAGCAGTGTCCTTTTTATCAGCACAGATAGGATTGCTGTGAGAGGTGATACCAATATATAGATAACACAGGCACATAATGGCTGTTGCTTACAACTCCCTGCAGGAAGTGGTGTATTTGTTCAAGTCAGACACTGTACTCCCTGCTGCCTCCTCTGTCTGTGTCAGGAACTATCCAGAACAGCAGAAAAATCCCTTGCTCTGAACAGCTCCTGACACGGACAGAGGTGGCAGCAGAGAGCACTTTGTCAGTGCATACACCACTTCCTGCAGAACATACAGCAGCAGATAAGTACTGGAAGGATTGACATTTTTAAGAATGTAATTTACAAATCTGTATGACTTTCTGACACCAATTAATTTAAAACATTTTTTTGTTCTGGAGTACCCCCTCTGGAGATAATAAAGACATTGAAATATTAGCTTTTAACTTACAGTCATATTTCAGGGCAGCCAAGATATATTATATGGTCATTATATATGTTTTTGTTAACATAATTTTAATCTAATGTATTTAAATAATTAAACAATTTGTATATAACTCCTAAATAAATGTACATAAACAACATTACATAATGGTAATTCTTAATAATTTAGTACTTAATTTGTTTATTTAGTTATTTATTTATTTTCTTGCACAGAATAGTTGTTTCTCTTCCTATGTCATGGTTTAATGTTCAGGAGTAAAATGATTTTTTTTTTTTTTTATTTGAAGAAAGTGTAAGGTAGTTAGATTTAAATAGAGTTGGTGGAAATACTAATTATAGTTCCATGATGTTAGTGCAGAAATGTAGGAAAATAGCAAACTTGAGAGCCTATACTGTCAAATTAATACTTGACATTTCAAAACCTCAGTATGTGCTGTAGTTTATTATTTGTAGGATCTGCACTATATTGCCTGTACTATTAACAGCTGACAAATCAAGGAGAGGTGAGTCAGACTTTTATGTTCACCGATGAGCTGCAACATTTACCCTTTCACGACCATGGGTCATTGATTCCTCAATGCCCAGGTCGCTTTAGGACACCAGCTTATGGGATCATAATGATCCCATAAGCTGATGTCCCTATGTCTGCCCCCTCTCCTCTGTCCCCTGCCACTGTCACAATCTTGTGACAGCGGCAGGGGAGAGAGGGGAGGGGGCAGAGCGTACGACCACGTGCCCGCCTTGTGCCCTGCCGTTCCTCCCCCCAGCACGCGCCCTGCCTTACCTCCCTCCCACGCCGACCTCCGTAGCCAGGAAGCCAGAAGCCTGAGCCTTCCGGTTGCCATGGCTACCATCGGGGCTCTGCGATCACTTTGCAGAGCCCCGATGGACACCGGACAGAGAATTCTCCCTCTGGGAGAATTCTCTGTCTGGAGCCCTATAGATGCTGCGGTCGTACTGACCGCAGTATCTATAGGGTTAACTCTCAGCACCAGAGCGCGACTCCGGTACTGAGAGTTGCGGTTGGTCCCCAGCTATCACTAATAGCCGGGAACCCCCGGGGATCGGAGATGACACAGGCGCAGCTTCTGCACCTGTGTTATCCTCTATCATAAATGCAGCATCAGGCATAGGCTGTAGCAACGTTAATTTACTGTGAAGCGGGGGGAGGAGGTTAAACACATTTGCCTATAATTGTGCAGGTCCCCCTTGGGCAGTCTAAAGAACTCTAACTAATCCATAATACTTCTGAAGGTGTTCTGCAGTTCCTGACACCAAGAAATTAACAACAGATCCTTACAATCCTTTATTTATTTTTTTATTTACAGAATATTGATCAGATTAAAATCTAGATAATATGAAAGCCTAGTCAATACCATAAACTCTTTTATATGTTCTTCAAACCATTCTTGAACAATTTTTACAGTGTTACAGAGCTTATTATTCTGCAGAAAGTGTGCACTGCTATTAGGGAATGCCATTACTACCATATGAAGACGTATACTTGGTCTACAACGGTGTCTAGATATGTGGCAAATGTGAAAGAATACCTTTCACTTTGCATCTGCGACAGGATCCTCAAATAATCCTGCAGGTAGGAGGTCCTGTTCTGACACGAGCTATGGTACGGAATTGACGGAAGTACCATAGACTGCATTGTAAGTGTATTACAGTCTACCTGAAGGATCATGCTGCTGACACAAAGTGAGGGGTATCCTTTGAAGTAATATTCACAGTAACCAATGGTTCTTAACAAACATTGGCCAAAGCATCACACTTCCTCAGTTTTCCTTGGCAAAACCAAATGTAGTGTTAGGGTAGCCTTATCGAGTTGTGTGACTGGAGTGTGCCAGTGAGTCTTCTCACTTTGAGACAGAGACCCAGCGGCCCAGAGTTGCCTTAAAGGTATGGCACAGAAAGGCCAGAGTAGTGTGAAAAGCTGGCTGAGAAACTGTATGGTAGACTCTGTGGCTGAGTGATTCTTTAGCCCTATGAGGAGCCCTCCCCTAAGAAACTGAACATAGCTGGACATCAGTCTTGTGAGGGGTTATAGGTGAGTAAAGCAGGTATTGAGAGATTTCAGCTGTGGGTGAGATACTAATGGACTAGGAGAAAATAAAGATTTAGTTGTGATGTGCCTGGGTAGGTGGCTTGTTTCAGTTCTGAAAAATTTGTGGACTGGTGGGATCGAACAATTTAAATGAGTCACCAGTGCAACCAGGCAGTGGGGAAAGCAAACCGTATGCTGGGGTGCATAGCTAGAAGTTTAACTAGTAGGAAGAAGGAGATTGTGATTCTGCTGTATAGAGCTCTGGTGAGACCACATCTGGAAAACTATGTCCAGTTCCTGAGACTTCACCTAAAAAAAGGACATTGATTAAATAGAACGGGTCCAAAGATGGGCTACAAAAATTGTGGAGGGTGGCAGGTATAAAACATATCAGGAAAGACTTAAAGTGACACTGTCACCTCCTTTTTGCATTTTGACATCTCTATACAGGTGTAAAGGGTAAATTTAGCATTTTTCATACCTTATTTCATATCATACATCATGGTGTTTGTTCAAGTAAAAAGTGTCCTTTTATCAACTGCAGATTGTATTAAGTGAGCGTGGCCTCGCGGCATTAGCGCCACTTAGCCCCGCCCACAACTGCACCAATGGCCCCGACCCCTCGACGGACATTGGAATAGGCTGGCTGAAAGGTCTAGACCCCACCCCCTTTACGTCGACCAACCAATGGGCGTCAAGGGGGTGGGGCCAACGGTGCCGTTGTGGGTGGGGCTAAGTGGTGCTAATGCCACTTAATGTCACTTAATACAATCTGCAGTTGATAAAAGGACACTTTTTACTTGAACAAACACCATGACGTATGATATGAAATAAGGTATGAAAAACGCAAAATTTACCCTTTACACCTGTGTAGAGATGTCAGAATGCCAAAAGGAGGTGACAGTGTCACTTTAAGGATTTGAATCTGTATAGTGTGGAGGAAAGAAGGGAAAGGGGGGACGTGATCAAAGGTAAGTAGGGTTCAGGAGGGAAGTGTTTTTAGACAAAAAATTGACTCAAGAACAAGAGGACACAGTGAGAGTTTAGTTGGGGGAAAGATCAGAAGCAAGGTGAGAAAATATTACTTTACAAGTAGTAGTAAATACTTGGAACAAACTTCCAGCAGATGTGGTTGGTAAATCTACATTAACAGAATTTAAACCTGCCTGGGATAAACATATATTTATCCTAAGATAATAAAAAGGGAAATACTGAAAGGGCAGACTAGATGGACCTAGTGGTCTTCTTCTGCCGACAATCTTCTATGTTTCTATATTTCTATCAAGGTGGTGAGAGTGCTAGCCCAAGGGTATAATTAATGCATGTTGTAATATTACCAACTTTTCACCACAACGTGACATCCTTGAGTTACTAAGCATAAAATCTGTGTATCCATATGTTTCCCATCCAGTGGTTGATATGTGAATGAAGGAAAGATCTGTCCTGGGGTCTGTTCAGCAGGTGATGCAGTTCTTGTCCTAAAAAGCAACTTTTAAACTTGCAGCCCTGTGTCAAATTGGTGTGGCCTAGAGTGTGTGTGCCCTAGGACTGCAACGCCCCTCCATCCCTCCTTCCCGCCCTCCTCATCACTAGGAATGCCCCAAGACAGGATTTTTTGCTATTACTATTACCTGTCTGAACAGTGCACAGGTGCCTTAATGATTTAGCTCATGTGCAGTGTTCACACAGGTGATGAATAGGAGAAACTGTTCTAGGGGCATTCCTAATGATGAAGAGGGCGGGAAGAAGGGACAGATGGGTGTCACAATCCTAGCACATGGGTACTCTAGGCCACGCCAATTTGACACAGGGATGCAAATTTAAAAGTTGTTTTTTAAGACAATACCTGTATCACCTGCCGAACGCACCCCAGGACAGATCTTGGATTAAAAGCAGCTATCCTAAGGTGCAAGCAGTTTGGGGAGGTCAAATTGTGGGTACAGAGTCACTTTAACCCCTAGACGACCCTGGACATACAGTTATGCCATGGAAGTCTGTCACCGGACGACCCTGGACGTAACTGTACGTCCTGGGTGTTTCTCCTGCTACGAAGCGCGCTCCGGAGCAGGCTTCATAGGAGGTGGGGGCCGGCTGCAGTAAGCAGCCAGCACCTCACCGTTAATGACAGACTGCAGCGATCACACTGCAGCGTGTCATTAACTCCTTAAACGCTGCGATCGCGGTGTGGCCACAGCATTTAAGTGTAACTGACAGGGGGAGTCCCCTGTCACCTACCGATCGGGACCCCCGCAGTGTGACAGGTCTCTTACCTGCCTCCGTGCGGTCCGATCGGCAATCTGCTCACTGAGCCTGCACAGGCAGGCTCAATGAGCAGATCGCCTATCACACTGATCAATGCTATGCCTATGGCATAGCAATGATCAGTGTATGAAATCAAACTAATGAATGTAAAAGTCCCGCAAAGGGACTTCAAATGTGTAAAAAAAAGTTTAAAACACCAATACACTACCCCAAAGCCCCTTCCCCAATAAAAGTTTAAATCACCCCCCTTTCCCATTATATAAATAAAACATATAAAAATAAATAAATAAACAAACATATAATATACCGTTACGTGCGTAATTGTCCGATCTATTAAAATATAACAAGCGTCATTGCGAATGGCGTACACGAAAAGAGGGAAAAAAGTGCACGGATTACCGATTTGATGTTACTTTATATATATAAAATTTTTTTTAAAAAAGTGATTAAAATGTTCGATCTTCACAAATATGGTATTAATCAAAAATAAGAGATCATGGCGGAAAAAATGACACCCCATACAGCCCCGTAGGTGAAAAAATAAAACCGTTATAATCGTCACGAATAGGCCCATTTTATTAATAATTAATTGCCAAAAAAAGGGATTTTATAAAAAAATATATATATATGACATTAGAGAATCTGTGTAAACCTGCATATGGTTGTGTTCAGGATGACCTATAGAATAATGGTATCATGTCGCTTTTACCATATAGTGCATTACGTAGACACAGGAACCCCCCAAATGTTACCATATTGCATTCTTTTTTACGATTTTACCTACAGTATTTATATCTTCATAAATAATCATTTTGGAATTTCGCCATACATGTTATGGTAAGATGAAAGACGCCATTACAAAGTACAACTATTCCTGTGAAAACAAGCACTTATATGGCTTGTAGATAGAAAACTGAGAGTGCTAGAGCTCTTAGAAGGGGAGGAGAGAAAAACGAAAACACTAAGGTCAAAATTTGCATGGTCCACTGGGTCATTTTGGGCCTGGTCCTCAAAGGGTTAAGTGCTTTGATGAGAAAGTAAACTAAAAAAAAATTGGACTTTACCTGACTGCAAACAAGCAGTATTCTGTGCAATATATGTTCTGTTTTCATACAATTGTATTAAAAAAAAAAAAAATTACACAAATTAATATATGGCCTAAAGTATGCATCGAGCATGTTAGATACTGTATATATGAGTAGGTCAACGCATACTGTAAAAAAGCTTATGATAATAACTGAAAAACAAGCAAAGTAGCAAAAAACCTTGGAAGTCCCAATAGACAGCCAGAGAAGGTCACTTATAACACCTAAAGAGGAACAGGTTTAGGTGTGTTGGGCTTATACAGTATGTGAAATAAATAACAAAAACAAAGGTGTTCTAAAATATCTTGTCTTTTGGAGAAATTAATTAAATTGGATGACACATAGAAGGCCATTGTCTGCTTTATGTCTGGATCAACTTACTAACCTTTAGGTGTGAGTTAAAAAGTATGTTACATTTGAAACGAGCAAAATCTTATGTCTTGTGTCAGTGTTAATTTCAGAAGAATCGAAGTAAAGCAGCAAACTTCCACAAAGAAGTAGCTTCTTATTAGAGATGAGCTCATTCAAGCTCACTATTTGCTTGAATATTGGGGTACTCAAAAGTACTGGATGCTCAAATGAGTACTGCCAGGTGCTCAAGTCTCCTCCTTGCATGTTTAGCAGCTTTAATAAACATGCAGGGAAGGGTCTGGAACATCCTGCTATGACACAATCATGTTGGCTGCAAGAATAGCAGTGATTGGCCAGCCGCATCAGGTGACCTGGGTTCATAAAGACTCAGGTCCCCTGATACTCGATTCACTTGTGGTCTGTTAGCTGTCAAGAAGAGGAGCTGGAGCAGACAGTGGAATTAAAGGGCTTAGTGTGCTTAGGTACGTACTGACAATTAGCTTTAAAAAACCCAATAGTCCTTTTTGGGACTAGTAGTTTATAAGTGTGCCTAAAATAAATTAAGAAATAAATAGTCACAAATAGTGATACTGGTATACAGTGAGTAATTGTCAGTAATTTAGATCTCTCCTGTGCTTGTCTCCAACATTGCATGTATGACTCTGAGCTAATAGACAAGGGTCTAGATCAGAACTAGGGATGAGTGAATTTTTGAAAAGTTCGGTTCGGTTCGATCGAAGGAACCTTGCTATAACGGCTAAATAATTGCAGCTACAATAGTGGGAGTCTGATAGGGTATAGTTTCGTTTAGTTGCAGTTGCTATTACAATGAAAAAAGTGAAAAAAAAAAGTGCGAAAATAGTGAAAAAAATTAGCCAAGGTGTAAGTGATTACAGGGGACATAGGACACAAAGTTCCTTGGACCCAGTAAGGTGGAAAACAGACATTTGACAGTGGAACCAGACAAATGGTTAAGAACAGACAATTGACAGAGGAGGAGGAGGCAGCAGCACTTGATTGCACCCAGCCCAGTATGGTTGAAAAGAGACTATTGGAGGAGGCGGCACCAATTGATTGCACCCAGGCCAGTATGGTTGAGAACAGACTTTTTGAGGAGGAGGAATAGTCACCCAGGCCAGTATGGTTGAGAACAGACGATTGACAGAGGAGGATGTTCAGCCTTGGAGTGATGGCCTGGGAATCCTCGCTGATGATGTTGTTCAGCTAATTTTCCAGAACACGGACGAGTGGGTTGACTTTGTTCATCCCATAGTCATGCCTGCTCACAAACAGAGTCGCGTCCTCAAAAGGGATCAACAATTGGCAGGACATGTTCGAAGAAACCTGTGCACTATGAGGTTTATTACATGTGCCATACAAGGTGTATGACAGCCCTCTTTGCTGCACTGCAGAGACAATGTTCCTCCCTTTGTGGGCTACAACACTTCCCACCATTAGTTGACGTGGGGTCAGCCATTTATATATCTTCTCCCTAATGGTCCGGAGGAGCTCCTGCCCACTGTGGCTCCGTTCACCCAGGCTCACAAAATGAAGGACAGCCTGAGAGCGCCGGGACTGACATAGTTGGTAAGACACCGGGGCAGGTTGGACTGCAGTCAAAGCGGCAGATGGTTGCAAGGTGGTGGAGGCAGAACTGGCCCCCTAAAGCACCGGGAAGGTGACAGTGGCAAGAATGGGCTAACTTTCTGATGGTCTTCTGGGAGGATGTTGACCCAATGGGCAATAACAGACATGTACTGCCCTTGCCCATAATTAAAGGACCAGACATAAGCACTGGGGTACACGGTCTTGGACACAAAGAATCCTAATGAGTCACCAACATTTTTCTACACAACTGTGCAGTGATGGGACAGTGATGGGACTTTTTTTGGACTTTTTTTTTTTTACTTTTTTGGTTAAATAGGGTTCTCCTATAAATTTTTTTGAAGCTTTACTGTAAAGCTTTAAACTGAGATTTTCACTTGATAAAATAGATTAGCTTGAACACTGAAGTTGCTTTTATGTGTCTTGGTTGATACTCACAGACAGCTGTCACATTACATTTTTGATTAGGCAGCACCCAGGTATATCTGAGGAGACTAATTTAAGGTCTCACCCTAACAGGGATGACGTCACACATCTTGATATTCACAGAAAACCAGGATAAAAGGGATTCTAGGAGTAATAATCCCTTGTATCCTGGTCTATTCTGTGATTTTTTAGATTCAATATGAACTCTCTCAAAGTTAGGTTCAGAACCAAACTTTTTGTAAAGTTCGTAACAAATCTGGTTCGGTTCGCTCATCCCTAATCAGAACCACCCCTTTCTGTTTTATTACGATTTATGTAAAACAGTGGTTCACTCATGGTGGATATACGTCAGTACAACAAGGTATTCCAACATATAGTATGTGCGATATATTTAGTGTATAGCAGAAGCCATAGCAGGAGGTGTTGTAGGAGTAAAGCCAGGAGGTGTTGCAGGAGCAATACTAGGAGGTCTTTAGGAGTATAACCAGGAAGTGTTATAGCAGTAATGCCATAAGATGCTGTAATAGTAAAACTAGGAGGTGTTCAGAAGTATAACCAGGAATTGTTTTAGGAGTAATGCCAGGAGGTGTTGTAAGGGTAACACCAGGTGTTCTGAAGTATAACCAGGAAGTGTTATAGGAGTAATGTCAGGAGGTGTTGTAGCAGTAATACCAGGAGGTGTTCAGAAATATAACCAGGAGGTGTTGTAAGGGTAATGCCAGTAGGTGTTGTAGGAACAATGCCAGGAGGTGTTGCAGGAGTAATTCCAGGAGGTGTTGTAGGAGTAATGCCAGGAGGTGTTGTAAGAGTAATGCCAGGAGGTGTTGCAGGAGTAATGCCAGGAGGTGTTACAGAAGTAATGCCAAGAGGTGTTGCAGGAGTAATGCCAGGAGATGTTGCAGGAGTAATGTCAGAAGGTGTTGTAGGAGTAATGCCAGGAGATGTTGTAGGAGTAATGCGAGGTGGTGTTGTAGGAGTAATGCCAGGAGGTGTTGCAGGAGTAATTCTAGGAGGTGTTGCAGGAGTAATGCCAGGAGGTGTTGTAAGAGTATAAACAGGAGGTTTGTAGGAGTATAACCAGGGGGTGTTGTTGGAGTAGCTTTGTGGCCTCTGACCTGGAAATAAAAGTTTGATCTGTTCTTGGCACAGTTCTTATGTAGTCCTACAGCACAGGCTGGTCTACAATATTGCCCCCTCTCATTGAAAGGTCCTTTTGATACAGTTACCTGGAAGTTTTTAATGCATCCATGCATGCCTCCCCCGCTGTTCCCATCCCATTTCTAAGGTGTTTCCATTAATTTCTGAGGTTTTCAGGTACACCCTCCCCTTTGCCGAATAGGAGGTCCCTGAAAAAGTGCTTCAGTCTCCCATTGACTTAAATGGGGTTTGTTACTCAAATCGAACACTCGAGCATTTGAAAACACTTGAGTAACGAGCATTCGAGCATTTTAGTACTTATGCACTCAATACTTATTATATATATAAAAAATTTAAATCCCATTATGGTCAATGTTATACTCTTCTAGGGCAATTGCTACAAAGCATGATCCAAAATTAAATTGTGGGGTTTTCTTATAGATCATGGCTAGGTTCACACACAGTGTGATCGTAATTTTGAGTGATAATAAAACAGTGTGAACAGATGAAGAAAAAAGGGCCATATTGTACGAAAGCAGATGGTAAATAATGTTCATTCAACAAAACACAGTAATCACTGAACTCAAGGAGAACAGCGAAAAAAATTCCAATGAAGTACTCAATCAAGAGTCTCCACTGATGCCCCCAAAAATTTAAATATGCAAAACAAGAGTCCGTGGAGCCTCAGTTACGAGTCTCAAAACACGGGATAGCCAGATATCTCTAGCCTGTTGCCAACGGGGTGCCTCCAAGATGGGGAGAGCACCACACCACCCTGATAAATAACCCCTTAAGTCCCACTCGGTTGCGAGTATTGGAACATAGACAGGGAAACAACAGGGTGGCCCCTTTTGTCAATGTCTAACTCAAGGTGCGAGCATTGCGATCATGACAAGGGCTTGCAAAGGCAGGCTTCCACCCACAGACAGCCGTTTCGGGGTTTTTGCCCCTCGTCAGTGTGGGGTAGGATTCTGGCTAGTTGGGGCAATGAAAAATCAACCAACAAAACACAGTAATCACTGAACTCAAGGAGAACAGCGAAAAAAATTCCAATGAAGTACTCAATCAAGAGTCTCCACTGATGCCCCCAAAAATTTAAATATGCAAAACAAGAGTCCGTGGAGCCTCAGTTACGAGTCTCAAAACACGGGATAGCCAGGCTATCCCGTGTTTTGAGACTCGTAACTGAGGCTCCACGGACTCTTGTTTTGCATAAATAATGTTCATTATTTGGATGGTTGTACTTAACTAACACCGTTATTCTATGCAGTTTTTGCACTGCCGGCCAATATACCATTGACTTTAATGAAGCGCATTGTTGTATAGCATATATATCCATATTTTTACCTCAAAATTACAGACATGGGGAAGATTTGTCAAACATGGTGTAAAGTGAAACTGGCTCAGTTGCCCCTAGCAACCGATCAGATTCCACCTTTCATTTTCCAAAGAGTCTGTGAGGAATGAAAGGTGGAATCTGATTGGTTGCTAGGGGCAACTGAGCCAGTTTCATGTGAACATAGCCTACAGCTTATCTCTAGGGTAACGACAGCAGGACATCTATTATGTTACTTTTGTGCGACTTTTTGACAAAAAAATATTTTGTAATTTCACACTGAATTTTTGAACATTAATCTTAAAAGGAATTAGCAAAAATATGATGACTTACAGTTACAATGAGATACACAGCTATGCCCAGTCTCATAGAAAAGTTCTTAGATATTTTTTCATGCATTAACTCATTAGAATTGAACGATTACTTGGATCCCACTCGGTAATTATTCACTTTTTGTGAACAGATCTGATAGTTAAGTAAGTTTTGGATGAGAATTATTTGCCATAGATATTTTATAATGTGAACATTTTAATCCTGAGACTTCCTTTGAGCCGTTCAATGTGCTTTCATTTGTTATCAAGTCAGGAAGAATATAAAGATAAAAATAAAATATTATTCCCACTGAATGGTTTATATAAATCTGTCGGCGCCTCAATGTATGGTGTTACCCTTTCATCTAAATTTATATTCTTTTTTTTTGTGTGTGTCTTTCTGTGTTGGAAATTTTCCATCAGTATTATTAAAGCCCTTAAGTCTTTTATGATGCAGCTCATTCCCTTCTGAAAAATGTTTTCCAACTGTGTTTTTTATTACGTGCAGTAAATTTGTGCAAAGCAAGGCTCATCTTAGTATTTTTTCTTATACCGAGTGATCCATTGAGGCTAAGCATATTGTGGTGCAGTGTTTAAGAGAGGTTATTTATTAAGGTGACATTCTAGTTACAGTTGGATATAATTAGCAATTAGAATCTGGATTTTAATATTCTGGCATCCACAAGAATACGCAATAATAAAAAGGAACAAAAAGAAACATGTCTTCTTTCTCATTGCGAGTTTTATATGAATCTTCCATCATTTAATTTATTACCTCTGTGAAGTTGCCCTAGTGGACATACCTTTTACTTAAATATATAGAGCAATTGTGCCCATTAAACCTCCCAATTTTCCCATCATGAGACTGTAAACTAGAATGTCACATAAATTCCTTCAGACTGTAAACCCTCTCAGCTTGACCGGTTTAGCTCTATGGAGACCTAAGATCCGGCAAGGGGTTTCAAAACAAATTAACAACTTCAATTTCTTAAAGGAAACCTATGAAATCCTCAGTGGAATTATTTTTTTCAGATGCACCACAGGATACCCCCCCCCCAAGTCTGAATGAGGAGGATAATTAATAGACAATGGTTTTCAAGAGTGTTATAGCCCTATTCCACAGAACGATTATCGTTCATAAACTCGCTCCAACGACCGCTCGTTAACGATCACTAAACAATTTTTTTTTAGCGATAACACATAACGTGAATGATATATGTAGTGTAATGATTATTTTGCGGTCGTCACATGGTTATTTAAAACGTTCGCCTGGGTGATCATGACCATACAACACACCTACTTTTTTTAAACCTTTTTGCGAACCACTGAAAGATTTCTAATTTTACGAACCGATTAGCGAATTATCTTCCAAAGACCAACAACTTTTTTTCGACATGCTGAAAAACAATTTTGAACGACAGTATAACGATTTTGCCTTTGTCGTTCGCTCGTTTACACCAATTCCACGAAGCAATTATCGTTAACGAGCGGTCGTTGGAGCGAGTTTATGAACGATAATCGTTCCGTGGAATAGGGCCATTAGACTCTCTTGGTCATGTCCAAGCGTGGAATGGATAAAGAAAGTCTAACATTTCTTAAACACATTTGCAAAATAATAGACAGCGCTCCATAGCATAAATCTGACATAACTTAGGTGAGCTAAATGTGTTGGAGATTATCACCTAGTCGAGTTATGCTGACTCCAAGGCACATCTCTTGCATAAGCACACAATAAAGACCGCTGCCACTCCTATGTAATCCTCACAGGATCCAAGCATTAGACAATACACCTCCTTTCCAAGTATGGGTCAGCAGGAAGCAGATCCATAAAAGTACCATAAAGTACACACATTTGGGGGAATAAGGTACATTAAAGCTGCTGGTCATAGTACCATCCATGCACAAATAAGCTTAGTAAGTGTGTAGGGTTTCAGCATCTTTGTTCTGACCAACCAAGAGGTAGAAGGTAATGTTACCACCTAGGTTACCACCTAATGTGGATGCCTATTAATATTATACTGCTGTTTCTGACCAATTTATGACCAAGTCTGAAAATCTGTTCAAACCTTATCAAACATCTTTCAACATTTTAGAATTTTTTTTTTGCTTAGTACAGTATATAGAATGGATAAATCTGATCATTTCAAACTTGCCCTTTTTCTATGGTATGAACCCCATCTGCTCTGAGATGATTAAACTATCCAGAAAGCCACTGATACATTGCAGTTAGAGTAGTATTCCACACCATTTTAGGTTGCCATTAAATAGCAAAAAAGAGGTATAATGGTCCTTTTCCTCTTTGGAATTACAGTGATATATGGTTCTAACACTTGATGTGAGAAGTGTTCTCCTGCTGTTATTAAATTACATTCTTTAGGAAAGTGTGGGTCTAATATATCCTTAACCTGTACTACAAAGAGCTTGCCATTGCCCAGATTAAAGAAAGAAACGTAGTCATTGTGAGAGGAGCAGTTAATTTAGCCTCCGTATGTAACTTGGGAAGGTGGATTGAGTGTAAGAATGTATTAATGGGCTCTAATTTGGTAAAAGGACCATCATTTTTTCTCTCTGAGGTTATAAAGGGCTTTGCTAAATTGCCGGGACTCATTCGCTGTAGGGGAAGTGTAGGCAGCTCTGAAGCCTGTTTTAAAAATTATGGCATGTAATATGTTTAAGTCTCCATTTCACCCTATTTTGAAAATTTTAGCTTTTATATTGAGGAAGCTTTTCATCTCTTTCTGAAATATATTTCTTCTAGTGCTGAAGGGCATAAACTCTACCATCTCTTTGCCTTTATAGTTCGTTGCTCAAAGCAATAAGTTCTTCCGTCGCACCCGATGTGTCTACCTCCCAAAGATGGGCTTAGAGACATCTGGAAAACTATTCAGATGAATAAATTCAGAAATGAATCTAGCCACCTTTTAATTTTGCATATCATTAACTGTTAGTGACTTATTCAGCAAACCTCGGAAAAACAACCACATACCATTATTCCTCCTCCACCGTTGATACAATGCCACCAGGTATTGTAATGGTCTTCTGGTTCTCTCTCCAGAAGAAATATACAGAACCTTTAGTAGCTGTGATCCAGTAAACTCAGAGGTGTGGGGAGAGTAAGGAGGCTATTACAAGTGGCAAGTATCTGCCAATCAGGCAGAATCGGGCAGATATTGCCATGCATAATACAGACAATGATTAGCTGAGGATTGTTACCTATCAGCAGGTTTCAGAGGCGAGCTGTGGTTGGTCTCTTTTTCTTTAGTTAAGTCTCCCTAGTTTGGAAATGTAGTATGTTACAGACAAGACCCTGAGAGTAAAGATCCTACTTTGGGTTTGAGACCCCAAAAATCTGCACCAGGTGTCCTTTTTATTAGTTTTCTTTACTAATTATAATTACTTTTTTTTCCACAAGCCTTATGAAGGTTTTTAGTTTTAGTGTTTGCCACCATTCTTACAGCTCTTTTGGAGCCTGCAACAAAGTCCTGTCTTCTATGGTTTTCCGTGTATTGCCTTCCATGTCCACTTTTCTCTACACAAAGAAAGGCATGTCAAAACTAAACATATGTGTTTTTGTGTGTTTTTTGTCTATATACCCCAGCTACTTATGTTACTGGCTGGGAGGGGAGATATAATTTAATGAGGCTATTTGCAGTTGATAGTTTTTTTTTCCAATCAGAAAATAAAATCTAGGCTTGTTGCCATGTAGATAGCACAGTTGCCATAACCAAATGGAGAAACAACAGCTCTGTGGAAATTTTTTTTTATCTTAGATATAATATTACCAAGCTCACTGATCCAAGCATTCTCACAATCCAAAGCTTAATAAACACTAATGTGCGTAAACCATTCTAGAATACTACAAGTAAGTATAGCTACATACCCATATTTGTCTACTATGTGTACCATTACTATTCTTGAGAAATCAATGATTTTAGTGTAGGTGTTTAACAGTGTAATCCATATTTATTTCTAAAATATCTTTATTTCTAGAAGAGTTTTGAAATTCATTGCATAGAGTAGGTTAAGGGACAGCCTCTGGTCAGTGATTGGCTGAGCGGCTTGTCATTTAAGAGAAGGGGACAGAAGCATCAACAGTGAGTAGGGAACACAAGCAAAGGCTGCAGCACAATGGGGGAGAATAGGTAAGTATAATCCTTATTATTTTTCAAGTGTCATCAGCCAAAAGTAGCGCACCACTAGTGATGCACGGCCTGCGGCCAATGACTTTTAACCAAGTTTAAATAACAACAATCGGCCGATTATAGGTTCTTTGGCTGATCGTTGTTTTTATTACATGCAATAATCTGCCAAATTGGCCTGAATTAGCAGTTTATCCCTCTGTGTAATGGACCCTAACAGCTGGTTTAGATTTTTATTAGTAACGGCTTGATTTTTCTGCATTAGTTATTTGCTCATTTATCTTCAATGTACATACTTTTTTGGAATGATATTTTGGGGACTTGCGAATCAATTACTAGTTGTCCATACAGTTTTCGGTTCAAGATACATTTCAATCTGCAATCATTTGTAACTTGAGTGGCTACTGTATTTTTGTATTAAATATGTATACTGCAATGCTCAGAATAAAGCAATGCCAATCCATGTATGAATGGATGACAATACTATACAATGCAGTCATACAGTATAGGGTATAAGTACATAGGTTGTTCAGTTGTGTCAATCATTTTTAGAGTTGCAATGTAAGTCATTTGTAAGAGAGATGCAGTAGAGGTAAATAGATAAAAAAAAGAAAATTACAACTGCACGCTGCAAATGTTAAGACATGCCATTCCTTATGTTCCTCCTTGGCGCTGTCATTTAGTCAGTTAGGAACACTGGGGCACCTTATAGGAGCACAGCCAGCCCCCATTGCACCAATTTGGCCCGCCCCTAGCCAGCCTGCCCCTTTTTAATGATAATGAATGTAGCGGGCTGGCCAGGGGAAGGCTGTATCAGCACTATGGGGGCGGGTAGTACCCCAATGCTCCTAATGATCTCACCGAAATGTGGAGAAAAATAGTAATTGCACCAGAATTGAACTGAAGAGGGAAGTAAGACACGTACCTCCCCCATGGCGTCTCCTGTGCAATAGGGACATATCAGCAGGTTTTTTTCCCCGAATAAATAGAAAAGAAGGATCCTAGCATTTGATTAAATGGTGTGTACCATCCCGCCATGTTAAGTTGACCTCAGGGGAATGGTTCCTACACTGTACACTGGCCTCTCCTGGGCTAATACTAAGCCTATACTCTGGGCATGCATGATCCAATTAATCTCTGCTTAAAGGGGTTGGCCACTTTATAGTAAAATAGGTCAGTACAAGGTAAAATCAGACTCCCCTTCACCAGGCTGGGCTGCCCTGCTCGGTTTTGTCTCATAAAATGGCTGACATGGAGCAGCATGTGACCAGGCCCTGTCCCCTGTGTTCTCCATAGACATATACAGGCTCAGTGGTGGACACTGGGGGGCGGGGCATGGTCACATGCTCCTCCATATAAGGAATCTTATGAACCAAAACACCACAGAGCAGGGCAGCACAGTCTGGAGGAGGGGAGTCTGATTTAACTCTATGAGGTACACAGGGGGCTGATGTCAGTATATACAGTGAGTACACCTACTAATACTGTACACTGACCGATTTTACTGTAAAGTGGCCAACCCCTTTAAATCACCCATGGTATGAGATAATTGGAGTGCATAAATCCAAGGTGGAGGCATACACTCACCCCACGTGTAACACAAATAAAAAGATGCCAATCCAATACAACTATTTTCACTATGCAGGTGTATGCTACATGCTAAAAAATAGACACATTAATAGAAAAACAGATAGATAGATAGATAGATAGATAGATAGATAGATAGATAGATACTATTTTATATATTTGTATTATTATTATTTTAATTTAATTAAAAGGAGGATACGTTCTTAGCAGAAGGAAAAGCAATCACGTTCCCTAACATGTCCGTAGGGAATGTTTGCCCTCTCTCTTATGCTGATATCATACCCACCTTTTGATCAAAAAATATGTATGAAATAGCTGACATCCTAAATGTGGTATTAAAATAAAAGGGACCTCTGATTGCAAAAGGGCTTGTAACTTTTTATAGCTACAGTAAAGGAAAGATATTGCAATTGTTTTAGACATGTAGATGACAGAAAAATTAGTTTAATTTCAGAATGATGGTTTCCCTGCATCGGCTTATGAAATATTATATCAGATTTAATGTACTAAAAAATGCGTTTTGAATAAATCACATAGATGAGCGTAAATTGTATCTTTTCAAAGTCGTCATATTTTCATCTAAACAATTTGCAGGCAATGAGATATGTATGATTCCCAGCTCAATCATTTACTAATAGAAAATATCCTTTTGTTTAAGGACGTGAATCAGAAGCTGCAAGAAGACAACCAAGAACTCAGAGACCTATGTTGCTTCTTGGATGATGACAGACAAAAGGGAAAACGGATTTCGAGAGAATGGCAAAGACTGGGAAGATATACTTCTGGAATAATGCAGAAAGAGGTTACGTTGTATTTGCAAAAATTAAAGGAGCTTGAAGTTAGACAAGAAGAAGTGGTAAAAGAAAACCTTGAACTGAAAGAACTTTGTTTTTTGCTAGATGACGAAAAAATTGGAGTTGCTGGTAGTCGCAGTTCCATCGACAGCCAAAATAGCCTCTGCCAGTTGAATACAACAACCAGTACTTTCCTGCGCGATGTTGGTGATGGAAGTAGCACATCCAGTGCAGGCAGTACAGATAGTCCAGACCATCATAAACCAAATTCTACCAACAGTCCTGAACACCTTCAAAAAAGCAAAAGTGAAGGAAGTCCTGAACACCAGAAACACAGAAGTGGCAGCCCAGAACATCTTCAAAAGCCTAGGAGTTCAGCAAGCCCTGACCATCAGAAACATCTGAAAAGTGCCAGTCCAGAGCATCATAAAAGTGTGGGTAAAAGTAGTCCTGAGCCACAAAGGCATACTTGTAGTAGCCCAGAAAATCTACAAAAACAAATATTAAGTAGTAGTCCTGAACATTTTAAAAAGCATAGGTCTGGTGGTAGTCCAGAGTATCAAAAGCTCAGCAGTGGCAGCCCAGATCATCTCCAAAAACATACATTAAGTGGAAACTCAGATCATCTTCAAAAAGCAAGGGGCAGTAGCCCTGAGCATCTCAGACATTTTGGAGGTAGCCCAGAACATCTCAAACTTTTGAGTGGGAGCAGCAGGGAAGGCTCCTTAAGGCGACAAGTAGCAGATGAAATGTCATCTCATCACAGAAGTGTGTACAATGGAATGAATGGTGGGTGGACAAACCTACTGAAATCCCCATTTTCTTAAATGGAGTTTTCTGCATGTGTTAAACAACCAGAATATACATGATACATACAGGTGAACATTTCATGAATGCACGTTTTAGCCGAAATTTAAACTGTATTCTAATAATGGCCAGTAATTATTAGGAATTGGACATGTACTTCCAACCGTGACTTAAAGGGATTAGTCGTCTACTTAAAGAGGATGTACCACCTGGTACATCCTCTTTAACCTAAACCCACTGATCGAACAGTGACGGCACGGGGAAGCCGGTGCCACGGTCCGTTTTTCGTCCGCGGTCCTTAGAATAAATGGAGCCGCGTCATACAGGGGAGGGAATTCCCTCCCACTGGGGCCGCCTGGCCCGCCTCCAGTGCTTGAGCACCAGCCGGTTCCGGTGCATAGAACGGTGCTGTGCACAGGAACGGGGGCTCGGTCTGAAAAACGGACCGCGGCACTGGCTTCCCCGTCTCGGCGCCGTTCGATCAGTGGGTTTAGGTTAAAGAGGATGTACCAGGTGGTACATCCTCTTTAAGCATTTTTATTAAGGATCCCAGAATGGTATAAAATCATGAAAGAAGTCGTACTCAACTTACTAATACCCAACCACTTTCTAGTGCGTTTCTACTCCTGCTGGTTTCTGTGCTTCCTTGTCTCTCCTTACCTTAATGTGACCATTGTAGCCTCTGAATGGCTATCATGGTCACGTATCCATGCTAGGAGGAACCAGGAAGAACAGACACCAGGGGAACCCAGGAAGTGTCAAAATGGCAATGTTTGGGTTGGTAAGGTGACAATGACTATTTAATTATAAAAAAAAAACATAAAACAATTAGGGTATGTGCACACTACGGAATCCTGACGGAACACTCACCGCAGATTCCGCAGCTTACCCTTGCCCGCAGACGCTGGCTGGTCCCATAGCTTCATTCTTTGGTTTGCCAGGTTCTGCCGTCTGCTCGAAGAATGAACCTGCTCATTATTTGGGAGGACGGCGGAATCTGGCAAACCATACAATATAGCCAATGGGACCAGCGGAGATGCATGCGGCTGACAGTGTCCATGAGCAGGGAGGGCGAGCTGGAGAATCCGCTGCGGGTGTCTAGAAGGCATTCAGTTGTGTGCACATACCCTAAAGGCGGATGGACAACCCCTTTAAGCACATACATCTATTCTTTAACTTTTCTAGGCTTTGTTAACTCCTACCAGGACAAATCTAAACATATCTGGTCATTATGAGATCTGATACACATCTCACAGGATGTTTGCGTTTGATACAAACATACATGATTAGCTTAACCCATTGAATCAATGCTTCTATGTTGAATATTAACATATGCCATTGTTTTGTGTCTATTTGAGAATATGTTGTTTTCTTCTGTGTGATTATATACGTAAAGTATTGGTAAAACTATTTTTGCAAAACATAAAATAAGAAAAGTAGAGCATGTGTACAGTTTTTCTGCTGGTTATGTATTAGATCAGACATGGATGGTGTTAAATTTTTTAAATATATTTTATTATTTCCATTCTAATACCCAAATGAGAATGCTGATGTTGACTATATAGATATAAGTTGTGGCAGGTGATGTTGTTTACACTAAGATTAGAGTGGACATTTATTACCTATCGAGGACGAGGCTTAGCAGGTGTTATTACAAAGATCATATGTATCGTTAATCACCCAAGGCTTAATGGGCTTAAAGAGATTTATTGCCAATGAGCTCTAAGTTAAAAGCATCTCCATTTAAACTGAAAAAATAACCAGTCAATACTAAACAAAAGCCATGTGCGTGGAGCTTATGTCGGCATAATATCTATGTCTCTATATTATATTTTTGGTTCTGTAAAATGTGTGTATAATGCTTAAAGTGTCATTGTCGTTATAATTTTCTAAATCTAAATCAACAGTAGATGTGATATAAAGCAAGTTTGCAATGTACAATCAATTTCTGAACTTACCAGAAATCCAGGTCTAGTCTCTTCTGGAAGGCATCTTTTCTGACTTGTGCTGGTTGAAAAAAAAACAGACTAAACACAGGAAGTACAGTACAGAGAGTCACAGCTCAACATGTCTGTCAATCACATGACTGCCCTATCTCTGTGAGCGCTCAGATGGCCTGGGATACACAGGACTTCCTGTTTTCTGACTGTTTCCTCTTTTTTGAGAGAAAAAAACAGGAAGTGCTGTGTTTTCCATGATAACTAAAAGAAAAATAATGAATGTATATTGCAAACTTGCTTTATATCACATCTACTGATGATTTAGATTTTGAAAGTTATAACGACAGTTACACTTTAAGAGTTCTCCTCACTTTGTCCATCCAGTTGGTCTCTAAGGAAATATAAAGGTTGAAATGACAGTACAAAGAAACAGAGGAGGTAAACTCAAAAAATGGAGGTCAACAGGAGGAAGTGGAGCCCTGTAGAGCAGAAGAGGTATGACCTTTTATGCTCTCTGGGAACCCCTTTAAATTTGACAGCTGTGCTGCCATAACAGGCTTGACCCATGAATAGGTATGGTGCAGCCATGTTTTTATTTTTTCAAACTTATACATTTAAAAGGAACTAAAGTAATCTGATACATTGTTTAAATATGATTTTTTTTATGTTGAGCATGCTGTTGTGGGTGATTTGGTAAATCCAGAGATGGACAATGGGAAATGTTTCAACTAAAGAACTGCCACAATCGTTTATGGTATCGAAAGAAAATGATTATACAATGGTTCACAATTATATTTTAATTTGTAACGCTACCTAGCTTGGTGAAGGAGTCGGCAAAGAATTTGGCTCTATTCAGTACATTGGAACTGAGCAGCAATACCATAAGCAGTCATGATTTTGTAATAGTGAATACCCCCCCATTAATGTCTTTACTGATCGGAGTATGTGTGTATATATTTAAGACATTAAATATGTGTCACTGAGAGATCATCTCATATGAAAGTAAAAAAAAAAAAACAAAGTCAGCATGCGATCCAGTATATCTATTATATTGCCTTTTCAAACAGATGTTCCAAGCACAGGAAAAAGGCTCACGGTTGGAGGCAAATGTTGTCTCTGGGAATTGTTAGACAACTGAAATGACACACTGGATGGCATGCTGGCATTACATTTGCTTGGATTGTATTTGAATATTTTGGACCAACTTCTACTAACAGACTGTGTAAGAGTTCAACAGGTGGTATTACATATTGTTATACCCCTTATTACAATAAGGCTATAATGAGACTACAGCCCAACGAAATAAACTGAGTTGAACACTGTCTGTCTGCTGCTACTGCTGTCACTTGATAAAAATAAAGAGGCAACGCTACAACAATTCTAAGTAGAATTAAGGCCCTATTAAACCAAGCGATTATTGGTGTAATAGCTCCTGATCTGCTTGCTGTTGCTCCGTGTAATAGTAGCGGTGGCAGCAGACCACTGTTATCTCCTATGGGCTCCCCGGACGATCTTTACATCATCCAAGGAGCCTGCCCACAGCTTCCTGTGCCCCCCCTCTCTTACCGGCTTACTGCCAGCACTTTTAATGGCGGGGAACGAGGAGCAAGCGAGCACTGATCTGACAGGTCGGCATTCGCGTGATCCCTACCATCTGCCTGTGTAAAAGGGGCTATAGCCTTAGGCTATGTTCACACACAGTAATACAATGGCAGTTGTTTAACAATAGCCGTTGTATTACAGTGCAGCACTGGCCGCATTTTTTCATGTTCTTGCAGCTGACATTTCCATGGGCCACAGGAACATTTCTGAATAGTTATTTGAATTGCGGACACATTTTCGGTGTGCCTGCAATTCAATTAACCAATGACCTAAATACAATAGGAGGAGTAGGAGTGCCCATGCATTGTGTGAACAGACTGTGAACAATGGCCATTGTTTACAGTTTGCCAACTGGAAAAAACCAACAGGTCAATTATTTCCACGGCCTTAGGGGAACAGTGGCCGGTATGCAATACATTATGTGCACAGCGGCCGGTGTTCCCCATAGGATTCAACAAAGTGTATTCTTTTTTTTTTTTTTACAAGAATGGCTGTTCTTGTCAAAAAAAGAATACACCATGTAAACATAGCCTTAAAGGGCCCCCCAAAATTGATGCCTAACACCTATCCACAGGAAAGGTGACAAAAATCTTATTACTTGAGTCCCATTCCCTAATGGACAGTGTTAGACTTTGTCATTCCTTTACTGTTACTTCGCTCAGTGGTGAAAATGAAGACCCTTTTTTTAAGACTAGGGTGAGTCTGAACAGTTAAATACCTATAGTATCTGAGAATAGGTGACAACTGGTCATTGCCCCATTAGGGAGTGGTGATATCTTGTTTGGAATTTTTCATGCCATATGATACTATTGGTGTTTATTGCCTTGCCAGTACTTGGCCTGAAGCTGCTTCATGTTATTTCTTTGGTTACAGGCCCAGCCCTATACATTATGTTCCTTTCCGTCATTCTCAGGTATTTAATGAAGCCTAATAGAGATGAATATTTTCATAGGCTTCCATGCGTAAATTAAGCACAGTCCTTCGTATCGCTTCTTGTTTTTCACACTTTCTTCGTCTCTCTCAGACAATTATCAGGTACTTTCTTCAGTTTGGTAACTCCTACATGTTGTGAAGTTTTTCTAAGTGTGATGTTCCATTACTGGTGAAAGATTTGTTCTAATTGTCTTCTCACTTGGCTGAATGTAATAATTTACTGCAAACAGTTCCATTTGCTATTTGTTAAATAAAACACATAGATCATGTGAATGAATGCCAAACTCCCCTTAAAGGGATTTTCCTGGCAAATATAATATTGTACAATGTGCCTCTCTCTGTATTAAAATTATGAAATATTTACCTCCCCTGCTGATCCTGCTTTTAGATCTTCCAGTCCCCACTATAGTCCTGTTCTTTCTTCTGGTCCCCACTACAGTCCTGTTTATAATTTTAGTGCATAGGAAGGCATATAGAAAAATATATAATTTGTCTGCAACAACTACTGCTATTAATGTTATTGATCATTAATCCCTTATTGACAGATGAAGTAAATGAATGTCATACATGTCCGTCACTTAACAAAGGATGGCATCCATTTACACCATTTTCTTCAGGGGCTCTATGAAGCAAGCTTAACTCCTCAACTCGCTTCATAGAGGATGAGGACCATATGCTATTAGCAGCCGGGTCCTCACAGTCAATGACAGGCTTCCGTGATTATGTGGCTACCCACAATTAACCCCTTAAACGTGAATTTTAAGTGCAGCTCCTGTCACTTACTGATCGGGACCCCCCCCCCCAGGACACAACTACCAGGGGTATAATGCTTACCTCTCTGCAGTCTGATGTTCAGTCTTCTGGCAGAGTCTTCCTCAGACAGGCTCTACTAGAAGATAGCAGAAACACAGGAACACAAGTAAAACTCAGGCCCTCCTGCTGTTACCCAACAACAACTTCTATCATGCCTGGACAGCCAAAGCTAAAGCTTTGGCTATCCAGGGAATTGTAGTTTTGCCCTAGGGGGACATAAAGAAGTGTAAAATACAATGATAAAAATATGCTAAAGCCCCTCCACAAATAAAAGTTTAAATCACCCCCTTTCCCATTTTATAAATAAAACACATAAATAAATAATCATATTATACTGTATATTGTAACGTGTAGTTGTCTCACCTATTTGTATATAACATTGTTATTCCCACACGACGAATGAAAGTAAAAAAAGACTTCTAGGATTGATGATTTTTTGTTACATTATATATAAGACGGAAAAAAAAATCATAAAAAGTTATCAAAAAGTCCCAGTTACACAATATGGTACAAAAAAAAAAAAAAACTTAGAGATCCTGGAGCAAAAAAATTATATCCTAAACAACCCTATAGGTTAAAGTGACTCTGTACCCACAATCTGTGCCCCCCAAAACCAATTGTACCTTCGGATAGCTGCTTTTAATCTAAGATCTGTCCTGGGGTCTGTTCGGCAGGTGATGCAGTTATTATCCTAAAAAAACAACTTTTAAACTTACAGCCCCGTGCCGTAAGGCGTAGCTTACAATATCTGCCCTAACTTTGAACCACCCCTCCGTCCCTCCTCCCCACCCTCTTCATCATTAGGAATGCCCTTAGAAGATTTTCTCCTGTCTGAACATTGCACAGGTGCCTTAACAATCCAGCCAATGTGCCATGCTGACACAGGTGAGGAATAGGAGACAATCTGCCTGGAGCATTCTTAATGATGAGGAGGGCGGGGAGGAGGGACCAAGAGGTTGTGCCAGCCTAATGCATACACTATCTAAGCCATGTCAGTTGGGCACAGGGCTGCAAGTTTAAAAGTTGTTTTTTAGGACAATAACTGCATCACCTGCCGAACGGACCCCAGGACAGATCTTGGATTAAAAGCAGCTATCTGAAGGTACAAGTGGTTTAGGGGAGTCGCTTTAAAAAAAAAAAGAAAAAGGAAAAGGGCAATTTAAACTATAATTATTTGCAAATAAAAAAGGTTTTGCTCTTCAAAATAGTAAAAGGTTAGAAAAAATATGTAAACATGCATATTGTTCTGTTTGGACTGACTTATTGAATAAAGATACCATAAAGGGCATTATGTAGACACGAGAACCCCCCAAAAAGTTAGGAAATTGCATTGTAAATTGCTATTGTAAATGGTTGATCCAATTTTATTTGCCTCCAGCTACTTGTGATCGCCTCACATGCATTGTTGCAGTTTTGAATAAACGTGTGTCAGATAACTTGCTTGTTTCCTCAAAGACCTTTGTGCTTTTCAGTTTAAACTTTTACATACCTTCCTGTACTTTGACCTTGACCTTTAGGCATGCTACTGACCACTCCTCTGCATACTGATTTGAACTTTGAACCTTGATAAGACATCCTAGTCCCGACTCGAGGGGGGGGGGGGGGTATATGGGCAGATCCTCCAAGTAGGCAGAGACAGGGGTGCAGGTGGAGATTATGGCTACATGTTCTTACCTCTGCTGTCCTGACAGTCTCTTGTAAGGTTTATTGACTATGGAATATTTTTGGATTGTTTTTGATATTGATCATAAAAGTTCATTCGGAATGTTTCATTTATGTAACTTGAATAGATTTCTGGTGACTACCAACTCAGGGTGAGGAACACGTCAAACAGAAACCGATTTCTCAGCTTCCTGAATATGACATGAAAACACGCTGTTGTGTTGACATCGGAATAACTGTAGCGCCCATATTTCCAGATTTGATGCCACATTTTATATTCTTCTTTATGTCTTTGCCTTTGATGTTTGAGTTCGTCATTTTCCACTTAATGGACATTATTAGATAAACGCAGTAGGGCTTCCTAGGGATGTTTAACAAGTCTACATTTTTCCTTCTTACGAAACTTGCTAAATATTACATTATGAAATATGCAAATAGGAACATACAGTATTTACATTTTCCAGTATGATGTGTGTGACAACCGTGTAAGATAACCGTGTATCATTACACCTTGCTGTGCTGGAGTGCTGTGCTTCATCCAAGTGGTTTATTATAAATCATCTGTTTCTTATCTCTGGTTTCATGGTACGCTTTGATATCTCCGTCATAGTGTGATATCAAAGTGTTTTAGATCAGCTTGTCGTTCCCAGCAGGAATTATTAGAAAGAAAAGAAATACAAGATTGGTGACTAATAATACCTGCCAGATAGCTAAAACATATGAAAACAGAGTTTATGTATTTAGGGGTATAATAAGAAGAAATAAAAAGCCCTTATTATATGTGTGTAGCAGCTCATAAGTATACCCTGCAGCAAAGGGAGAAAAGACAGTAAGATATATATACAAAAAAATATCCCCATGGTCACCAGCCTACCACTGTCTAATTTCATAACTTTAGAATTATTTTTACCTACAGAGCTGTACGATGGCTTGTTCTGTTGTAGGAAGAGCTATATTTTTTTTTGTATCGTCAAGAATAAGCGTCCGTTCTTTACTGCAGGGGTGGCATTGCATTGGAGTCAATGCAATGCCGCCTGCTGTGTGTTCACACAGCATTATGTTAACGCCTGTTCTTTAGAACACAAATGCAAATGTTCATGGCCATTTCTATAGTCAGGAAATACTGATCAGGAAGCCTTTCGGGAGGCTTCAGGAAAACATCAGTATTTCCTCACCGTAAGGCCATGTTCACACGGCATATTGGACTGGCCTTTCCGTGATCTTTCCAGCCTCAGAGCTCTGCTGCGGGCACATCCGTGCGCGCCTGCATCAGAACTCCCCAGAGCACACTATGAAGCGAGGGGCTCGCTTCATAGTGTGCACTGACAGGGTTTCTGCGGCCGCTATTCAATGAATAGCGGACATAGAAAACTGTTATGTCAGTTGTTTGCGGCGCTGCGGGGATCCCGGCCGGAGCGTATACATATTTTTTCGTATTAGCTATGGCTGTTGTTGCAATCGGCAACAACGGCTGTAGAAATACGAAAAATACGTTGAGTAAACATAGCCTGATATAGTAAAGAAAAATAAATAAATACAAGTACATAGTTACCTGATGCACAGCAGTAGCGGTGCTCTCTAGCCCTTCTTCTCCCTGTGTGCCCGAGCTCCGGAGAGAGAGTGACCTTTTGTGGCCAGAAGTATAATACCTCTTCCAGCCACAAGAGTGATTGACAGGGCAGAGAGCCAATGGCTCCTCATCCTGTCCAATGCAGCACCACATTGTATGTTATAATTGCATATGTTATATGCAGCACTGTATGTTATAATTGCCTGTGTGCTGGTGCAGGCACTGGCCTGACAGGCAGAATATCTAAATAGATTCCAGATGTGAATCTAGAGTTGTCTGGAACTCTGGATGCTTCTATAGGATTCTATTGGGCATTTGTGCCAGAATTGCCCAATAATGTCTAGACCTATTTTCTGACATGGACACCCTTAAGGGTACAAACCCACTTGCCGGATCCGCAGCGAGTCCCCTTGCTGCGTATTTGCAGCGAGACTCGCTGCGGATCCGGACCCTATTCTTTCAATGGAAGACAAAATCGCAGCAGGGATGTACATCCCTGCTGCGATTTTGTCTGCAGCCCGCCCCATTAACCCCCCGGCCGCCGGACATTATACATTACCGGGTCCCCGATCCTGCTTGCTTCGGGGCTCCCGGTGTCTTCACGGCCCGCCCGGCCAATCATTGTGCTGCGGCGGGGCTGGTCCCCCCCGGGGGGAGATCCGTCCCACTAGACACCAGGGATGTGTTTATCTAAGCATCTTAGTGCAGCTGTCAGGTTTGACAGCTGCACTTAGAGGCTTAATTAGCCCGCGCGGCAACGGGACCCACGCCGGCTAATAGAGGCACTGCCCGGCTGCACATGTCAGCCGGGATCAGCGCCGTTCAGAGCGGGGTCCCGGCGGGACCCCTCTCTGAACACCCCCCGCGGCACCATGACGTATCAGATGGGTTAAACCATGTTTGATTTATCTCCCCCTTTGAGACCATTTTTTGGCCCCCCGGTTTCCAAGGCAACTATTCAACACACTGTGATCTTGTTGTGAGGACCAGGGTAACCAATGTTTGTTAAATTCCTGGACAGTCAGTAAATAAATATGGAACATTTATCATTTGTTTAGGAAAATTACAGATACAGCCTTGATTTTGTTTAAGCTGGGGTGTTAAGGAGAACGTGCCGACTCTTAGGAATTAAGCAAAAATCATTAAGTGGTATGATAAATTCAGAAGAAATCTCTGCAAAATACAAAAGGCGATTCACATGCCATATAACAGGTAAAGAATTGATTCTCACATTGATCTAGTACATAAGTCAATTTCTGAAATAATGTTAGCCAAAACTGAAAAAATAATGTTAAAGGGAACGTGTCATTAGAATATTATTTTTGTGATTTTTTTTCTATAATTTTACATGTCACTCTCTATAATAAGAGGTAATTCTGAGATCTTACAGTTTTCATTCTCACCACTAGGGGAAAAACTAAGCTGAGACTTCCTGTTCTGTCAGTGGTGGTAAGAGAAGGCTGCTGTAAAGTGATCTGTACAGAATTGCAGCAACATGTGACATCAGTAGATAGTAGAGAAAATAGCTGCTCCCTGGAATAATAACTTCAAATGTCACAGGGCAGGCTCAGTAATATTTCACATTCACCTTAAGGGGACAGACTCTGTCTATTGTTGTCTATGTCCACGAGTCTTGCTGTAAGTCATGCCACTAAACAATGTTAAGAACAGCTCAGGCAAGATGGTTGCCCCATAACAAAGTACAATAACTGAAATAAAAAAAATACAGCCAGAAAATAGAAGATATGTTTTAGAAAATAGATTAGAATGAAAGTATATATATATATATATATATATATATATATATATATATATATATACATATATATATATATATATATATATATATATATATATACAGTAAAAGAAAATCTAGGTGACACGTGCGCTTTAAAAAGGTGTGAAAGATATAGAGACTTAAAAACCATCATTCTGTTCCCAGGTGTAAGACTGGTGTAAGATTGACAGACAATGTCAATGGAGGATTTTATGTTTTAGCATCAGTAACCAGTTATGTGACTAGGTAGCTGGTAAATTGAAAAAATGTTCAGCAGCACTAGAAAAACATATATGTGCGGGTGCACGTCTCACCAAACCGGACCCAGGTTCGTATAGAATATCCAAAGAGAAGATGGAGACCGCACTTCCAAAGAAGAATTCACACTTTATTCACACCAGATGCAACGTTTCGGCTCAATGTGCAGCCTTTCTCAAGCAGTGATACAAAATGCTCCAAGAGCTCAGTATATATACATGTGTACATGATTGTGGTTCATCAAACAATTAATTCATAGAGACATAAGTAAAGTAAAATAAAAATGATCTAGTATCATGTGAAATTCAAAAATCAAGATGATAAACAGGCAAAGTGAAAAGAAGACCTAATCTGATAATTTACAACAATGATCATATTAGGAATGATGTGAAATCACAATAAATGACATGATTAGGTGTTATACACACAGCTGTGCAACAAATAGTAAACAAAAAACAAGTTATACATACATCACACCAAAGCAGGGAATCCACATGGAGGTGGCGTGTCCGGGAGCGCCGGCGTCGCCCGCTGATGACGTCACCCACAGCGCATGTCAGCTTGGGGACTGCCCGACGCATGCGCCTGTGATCACACCGATCATGTGATACACTTGGGTCACATGATTTGGAACTAGGTGATCCGGACACCATGCGCTGTGGGTGACGTCATCAGCGGGCGACGCCGGCGCTCCCGGACACGCCACCTCCATGTGGATTCCCTGCTTTGGTGTGATGTATGTATAACTTGTTTTTTGTTTACTATTTGTTGCACAGCTGTGTGTATAACACCTAATCATGTCATTTATTGTGATTTCACATCATTCCTAATATGATCATTGTTGTAAATTATCAGATTAGGTCTTCTTTTCACTTTGCCTGTTTATCATCTTGATTTTTGAATTTCACATGATACTAGATCATTTTTATTTTACTTTACTTATGTCTCTATGAATTAATTGTTTGATGAACCACAATCATGTACACATGTATATATACTGAGCTCTTGGAGCATTTTGTATCACTGCTTGAGAAAGGCTGCACATTGAGCCGAAACGTTGCATCTGGTGTGAATAAAGTGTGAATTCTTCTTTGGAAGTGCGGTCTCCATCTTCTCTTTAGGTAGCTGGTAAGCTATTTTTAAACTTTTATTGGTTATTGTTAGGCTATGTTCACACAACGTCCAAAAAAGGAAAAATGCGTCCATTTTGTTTTTTAAAACAAAGATATCCATTATTGCATAATTTTATTTGACTTTTAAAATTGTATTGAAGTCTACGGAATAACAGACATTTGTTATACAATTTGTTAAATAACTGACATCTTTTGAGGTGGACAGCATTCAATACACTGTGTGAAAAAGATGTCTGTTATTCCATAGAATTCAATGCAATTTATGGAAGTCACTGAAAATGATGCAACAACAGACGTCTTTTTTTTAAATTAAAAAGCGAATGCCTCTTTCATTTCTTGGATGTTGTGTGAACATAGCCTTTCTATACAGTACAGATCAAAAGTTTGGACACACCTTCTCATTCATAGAGTTTTCTGTATTTTCATGACTATGAAAATTGTAGAGTCACACTAAAGGCATCAAAACTATGAAATAACACATTAGGTATTAGATTCTTAACAAAAAAAGGGTGAAAGAACTAAAAATATCTCTTATATTCTAGGTTCTTCAAAGTAGCCGCCTTCTGCTTTGATTACTGCTCTGTACTCTTGGCATTCTCTTGATGAGCTTCAAGCGGTAATCACCGGAAATGGTCTCCAACAGTCTTGAAGGAATTCCCAGAAATGCTTAGCACTTGTTGGCCCTTTTGCCTTTACTCTGCGGTCCAGCTCACCCCAAACTATCTTGTAGCACCCCATCACTCTCCTTCTTGGTCAAATAGCCCTTACACAGCCTGGAAGTGTGTTTAGGGTCATTGTCCTGTTGAAAAATAAATGATGGTCCAACTAAATGCAAACCGGATGGAATAGCATGCAGCTGCAAGATGCTGTGGTAGCCATGCTGGTTCAGTATGCCTTGAATTTTGAATAAATCCCCAACAGTGTCACCAGCAAAGCCCCCCCACACCATCACACCTCCTCCTCCATGCGTCATGGTGGCCGCCAGGCATGTACAGTCCATCCGTTCACCTGTTCACACAAAGAAACGATGGTTGAAACCAAAGATCTCAAATTTGGGCTCATCAGACTAAAGCAAAGATTTTCACTGGTCTAATGTGCCATTCCTTGTGTTCTTTAGCCCAATGAAGTCTCTTCTGCTTGTTGCCTGTCCTTAGCGGTGGTTTCCTAGCAGCTATTTTACCATGAAGGCCTGCTGCACAAAGTCTCCTCTTACCAGTTGTTGTAGAGATGTGTCTGCTGCTAGAACTCTGTGTGGCAATGACCTGGTCTCTATTCTGAGCTGCTGGTAAGGCTAGGTTCACACTGCGTTTTCAGCATCCGTTTAACGGATCCGTTTTTTTTAACGTCCAGAAAAATAGGGTCAGCAACGTTTTTTGGTCCGTTTTGGCCCGCCAAAAAAAACGGATCCGTTTTTTTTTATAATGGAAGTCAATGGAAAAACGGATGCACACAAATGAATCCGTTTTTTGCAATCCGTTTTTCATGCGTTTTTTGCAAAAAACGGATGCGTTAAACGGATGCTGAAAACGCAGTGTGAACCTAGCCTAACCTTCAATTTCTGAGGCTGGTGATTCGGATGAACTTCTACTACGCAGCAGAGGGGACTCTTGGTCTTCCTTTCCTGGAGCCGTCCTCATGTCAGCCAGTTTCTTTGTAGAGCTTGATGGTTTTTGCAACTGCACTTGGGGACACTTTCAAAGATTTCCCAATTTTTCGGACTGACTATCCTTAGTTTCTTAAAGTCATGATGAGCACTCTTTTTTCTTTACTTGCTTTTTTATTGCCATAATACAAATTCTAATAGTCTATTCAGCTGTGTATCCACCGGACTTCTTCACAACAGAACTGATGGTCCCAACCCCATTTATAAGGCAAGAAATCCCACTTATTAAACCAGACAGGGCATACCTGTGAAGTGGAAACCATTTCCGGTGACTACCGCTTGAAGCTCATCAAGAAAATTCCAAGAGTGTGCAAAGCAGTAATCAAAGCAAAAGGTGGCTACTTTGAAGAACCTAGAATATAAGACATATTTTTAGTTGTTTCACACTTATTTGTTGAGCATCTAATTCCACATGTGTTAATTTATAGTTTTGATGCCTTCAATGTGAATTTACAATTTTCATAGTCATGAAAATACAGAAAACTCTTTGAATGAGAAGGTGTGTCCAAACTTTTGGTCTGTACTGTGTATATATATATATATATATATATATATATATATATATATAGTTATAAAGTAGGTGTGTATAGATATAGAGGGAACTTTATGAAGGTTATGGCAGAAGCATATGCCAGGGAGAAGACACAGATTTTCCCCTTCTCCTTGGTGTACACCTTCTGTATACCCTGCTCGCCCAATGGGCGGGTATGGGGGCGGGGTCTCCTCCTGAGTCTCATTTATCATGATTTACACCTGCTTGTAGCCATAAATTATGATCAAAATCAGCAATTCTGGGCGCTGGGCTTCTAAGTTCGGCCTGAGAAAAGGGGGTGTGGCCTAATTTAAGGTGTACGCTGGTCTTTAAAAATCCCCCCATAGTGTATATACTCTATGGGGGACATTTATTAGGTCCAGCGTTTTTTTGCGCCGGGCTCAAAAATGTCCCTGCTACGCTGATACTCTGGAGATTTATGTAGAGGCGCACTGCCTCTACATAAATCCCATGCGCACCAGTGTGTGCGCGGAGGAAACCTACGTCAGCTCAGAGCATGAAAAACTATAAATAAAGTGGACCCAGAGTCTGTGCCCCCCCCCTCTCGTTCCGCCCCCTCCACACCCCCTCCTCACCCCCTGGCGAAGCTGGCGTAAAATGGCCCGATGCGAAAATTTATTAGCAAAATGACCATTTGTAAATAAATTTATTCGCATCTGGCCATTTTACGCTAGAAAATAGACCTTTTTCCGTTGATAAATGTCCTTCTATATGTTGTAGGGATCTTTATTAGGGGGTGGCATGTAATGAAGTAGTTCATATTACGCTTGATTGGCGTGTGAAAACTGGCTTTTCAAGCACTCAGGCTAACCAATCATGCGCGAGTGGCTGGGAAGATAGAAAAGGCAGTATGAACACATGCTGCTGCGTCTCCGGCCTACAGTCAGGGCCGAGGATTAAAGATTTTTTTTTTAATTAACACCCTGCCAGAGACTCCACCAGAGGGGTGACCGTTTCCCTTTAACAGGAAGTGATTTGCCTTATAGAAAAACAAGATATTTGCCTTACAGAAAAGTTAAATAAATTAACTCGACTACCATTAAGAACAAGGAAACTCATAGGTAATTGCCACTTATGTATTGAGTAATTGAAGTTCAAATTTTATGATGTAATGCCATTACTTTGTATTTCTATAGGTTTATACACACTTTAATTAAATTTGCCTCCATTTTATCTTTTCCATCATAATTGGCAACTATGACCACTGTAAGACGCCCATGTAAACACAATGAAAATGGAGAATAGGCAAAATACAGGAAAATGGTCTAAATTAAATTTCATTTTCCTGCACATGATTATAAGTCAGCAATTTGAAGCCTTGTGTCCACATAGATCTCTACTAATTGCCAATTACCAGCCATATACTCTCATTGCATTAGAGCTTACCTGCTGCTATATGGAATTTTTCCTGTCCCAGCTCTAATGACGCATATACTCCACACACCCAACAGAAACTGACTCGACAAAAGTTCACTTGTATTTTCTCAGTACAAAAAAAGATCAATCCTTGTGCCCTATTTTGAAAGTGATTTCTGTTTAAAGGCCTAGAACTTGCCTGACCTTTCCATCTTTATCATTTGTATTCATTTTACTTCTCACCCAGTCACCGTTCTTCAGTATCGTTGCTTTTATGTGACAAAACTGCTACAACAGAACATTTTATTGCTATTCTAGCTGAATATGAAACCTTAACATTGCCGGCTTGTCCTATAAAGACATTTCAGTTCAAATCTGAAACTTCCTGAATACGTACCCTTGGTGTATTATAAAAGGTCATAGAGTATTTAAACGCTTTATTATTGGCTATATTTAACATATACCTTTTGAGATATTTCTTAATAAGACTTCTTTATGGGCTTAGTGATAGTTCTGCTGATGGCATTTTATTCTTTTACCCAAAACGTAATAGGATTTTTTTTAAAATTGTTATTATTATTATTATTATTTATTATTTTTTTGCCAATTAATACAATCTACGACCCAATGACATTCTATGTTGTTGGGTCTCAAACATATAATTTTTTTACTAAACTCCATATAAACTTAGAAAAATAATATTCTCTGCTCCTCCAGAGACACCTGCTGCAAACAATAGGTGCTGTATTGTGAAATTGTACAATTTGGATCTATAAATATAACTATGTTCAGGAGGCCTTTGTGTGAACTCAAATTTTTTGGCATTTTCCCACTGTTCATTCTGTGCATTTTATCCCAAATATTAGTTAACTCTATAGCTACTAAGAGTGATAAAGTGAACATCAGGCACTCATGTTCTCTTTGAATAAAGTTGCTTTAGTGCATATAGTACATGTACTGAAAGCTGGACAAGTTGCCTATCTCAGCAACTGTTCTGAATGAAACATAGAAGATTGTCGGCAGAAAAAGACCACTTGGTCCATCTAGTCGACCCTCTTGCAGAACATGTACTATATACAGGAATAAAGGAATTTTAAAAGATGTTTACTTTATGGTTATGTTCACACTGTGTGAAAAAAGAAAAAGAAAAGGCGCCCGCTTTAAAAAAAATAAATAAAATCACATCCATTATTATCAAATTTTAATGGAAGTCAAAGGAATGCATTGAAGTCAATTGAATGATGGCCTCCCAATGCACCTAGTATATTAAATAACGGATGTCGTTCGCATGGACATCAAACTAATTTTCATGACAAATATATACTGGCTTTTTTTTGCAAGCAACGGACACTGTTTTTAGTTTTTCACACATATTTTTTAATTTTTTTATGACATTTCGCCATCTTTACTACCTAATTCAGTAGACCTTTAAAAAAAGAACAACATCCAAAAGGGCCAGCAACCGTCATTGTAATATGTGGCCAAAACGCAATTTGGTACTCAAAATGACTGATGTCATTTTGAGAATTAAAAAAAAAAAAAAAAAAAACACAGAAAAAATGTCATTTAAACATAGCTTATTACTGTACTATTTACCTGCCATGTGCACCACTGCTACTATGCTACTAGTGGCATGCAACTAAAAAACACAGGCTAAGTAGAAAAGTAAAAAAACTAAATAAGTATTACTTGCTGCTGAACCACCATTATCAGGCCCCATCTTGACACACAAGAAAAAGCTATAGATGTTTGCTTGGCCAATCACAGGCCTAGTTGGCTTATCAGTGCTGTGAGTGGGCATATCTTACCAATTTTGACAAGCATGGTCCTTTTTTTTTTTTTTAAAGAAGAATATTTATCCCTCCAGACAGCCACTTAACGAGTTGGCCACCTTAAAGTAAAATTGTTCAGTGTACAGTATTAGTAAGTGTACTCACTGCACTTACTGACAGCAGCTCCCTGTGTACCTCATATTGCTAAAATCAGACTCTTTTGCTACAGGCTGTATTATCCTGCTCTGTGGTGATTCTGTCCATAAAATGGCTGATCATGAAGGAGCATGTGAATAATCCCCACCATCTCTGCGTCCACCACTAAGCCTGTATATGCCTATGGAGGGCACTGGGGGGCGGGGCATGGCCTTATTCTCTTCCATGCTCGACCATTTTATGGACAGAATCACCACAGAGCAGGACAGCACAGCTTGGAGGAGGGGAGCCTTAATTTAGCTCTATGAGGTACACAGGGAGCTGCTGTCAGTAGATGCAGCGAGTACAATTTTACTATAAAGTGCCCAGCTCCTTTATATAAATCTTTGTTAATTGGTTAAACAGTATAAGGCTAGGTTCACATGCTGTATGAACAACGGCCAGTATTTGCCCTCAAAATAACAGCAGTTGTTTTAAGTGTCAACAACGGCCGCATTTTAGCATGTTTCTCAGGCTGACATTGCAATATCAGTCATAGAAACATTTTTTTAGCTCAGTATTGACGGCTGTCCCATTTGAGTGGGCCCTGTAATAAAATTGCATTGCCTTTGATGCAAAGGACGGGTCAAAAAAAAAGTAGTGTGTGTGTGTGAACAACTAAAAATAACGGCCATTGTTTGCGAAAACACTGCAGAAAAAAATTGACACGTTCATTATTTTTGCTGCTCCGGAGAACAACATCCATTGTTGGCTATTTTATGTGCACAAACGGCCACTGTTTGTATTGAATGTAATGGAAAAGATCAATGTCAGAAAACAACGGCCGCTGTTTTACCCGACCACGCCCGTTGTTTTACAAACAAAGTACGTTGTGTTAACATAGATGTAATATTTTCCCTACTATAATGAAAGAACTTTATTTCAAGGGGCATTCACTGTGATTACGACATCAAAAGGATATCTAATTCTATATTTCAAAAATATCACAACAATCTTTATTAGGCAAAGCATTTTTTTGGCATTCTGTATTATAAACCATAACTTTCCTTTTTATTACTGAAGTGAATTATTTAAATTAGACAGCTAGATTCCTTGTGGCTAATGTAGTGCACTTCTGTTTTTCCTTTGTTCTAAGTATTCTGTCTCCTTGGTGACAGTAATTCTTTTGGTACCATTTCACAGTCACACCAGTTGGCAACCTATGTTGTCCTAGATTTTATATCAGTGCATCCCTAAAGGCAGCTATGCAGGCATATGATGCATAACCTAGAGAGACATAACCTAGAGAGACAATTTTATTTGACATGTTTTATACTAATAATATCTGTCAAAGCAGTAAATCCACAATATGAATAAAAATGAAATGCTTCACTGCTTTGAAATGCTTGGCAAAAGGATTTAACTACTTCGGAACCTGGCTTTTTTTTACAAACCTAAAAAAATGTTATAAGCTAAACTTTGCATTTTTGTCAATAACATATGCAACGTTGCTCTCTTACAGAAGAAAAAAAAGCTTGCTCCTCACTGTCACCTATTAGAGATACGGTCCCTTGAAATCAGTTTGACCATTACAGGGTACCTATCATTTTTTTTTGTGACTTAAATTTTTATAAGAAATTTTAAAGATATTACAAGGAAGAACATAAGCCGAAAACATCATCGACCTAGAATAAACAAACAAACAAAAAACAGAAGAAGCAAAATACAGTCCTTAACATAGTACATGTTGAACAAGAAAGGGAACTTCCTTCCGGGAGGAACATTCATTTGTAGAGCGAGTATCCAGGCTGGTATATACAGCACAGTAGCACTTTGCCATACGTTCACTGCGGCTACGTGGTAGGTAAAGGGTACCTATCATTTTGCTTAATTGGCAGGATATCTTTTTAAAAATTTGGCAGTCCACCCTTAGTCTATGTTCACACAATGTCAAAAATAGAGAAAAGGTGGTTGATTTTGAAATTTAAAATAACGTCCGTTATCCCCGCGATTTAACTGACTGCAATGGCAATGCATTGAAGTCAATAGAAAGACGGACGTCCAATGTACACAATGTATTGAATAACGTATGTTTTTGCCACGTCAAAATAATGAACATAATCATTATTTTCGGACGTCTTTTGCAAACAGCGGACATTTTTATTAGTTGTCACTGTTCTTTCTCCGTTTTGACAATTAAATTTAATGGACTTTTCAATTAAGCCGCATCCAAAGGCCAATTAGTAACCATAAACTAGAATAATGTACAAACACCAGTCATTGCACTAAGGGGAGGCCAGGCTGCCAAATGACGTCCGTTATTTTAGACTCAAAATGACGGACGGCATTTTAAACGGAGCTGAAAAAAAACGTTGTGTGAACATAGCCATAAAGCGAGCAGTGTAAGGAAGTGCATAAATTTGCATTCTAATAGACTAACATTGTAATAGACTTACTTACATTGCAAGGCTGTAGTGCTTCCTTCAGTTCTGTACACCACTCACTTTGTGGGTATCTTGCAACTCAAGGGAAAAGATAGTTACTATTTACAGTACATATATGGCAAGCTAGAATCTCTCTCAGTAGGGAGGGTTACCTTTCTGTAGACAGAGGTTTGAGGGGTAATGTGTCTACAGATGGGTCACTAGATGGGTCACATGCTAGTATTTATTTGATACCTTGTAAACCCTTTCTCTACCAAAAATCTCAGTTTCCAGCAGTTACTAAGTACTTAAGTTTCTCTACTTTTGGGCTAAACGTATGCCTCTTATGTACCGAAAAACGCTGTCTCCTTCGGGACCTTCGGGATCAGATATTGTTTATTTATTATTTTTTTTTAACAGTAGATGTTAGTTTTTAGGCTATAACCTTTTTTCTTAATAGTGTAAAATCATTCATTTGTTGTTGTTTTTTTTTTAACATAACTTGATAATTAACCCCTTAAGGACAGAGCCTGAAATGGCCTTAATGACAGAGACAAATTTTATGAATATGACCAGTGTCACTTTAGTCATTAATAACTTCGGGATGCTTTTACCTATCCGGCTGATTCTGAGATTGTTTTCTCGTGACATATTGTACTTTACATTTCTGGTAAATTGGAGTCGATACTCATAACAAATCTTTATGAAAAAAAAACCAAATAATGTGAAAAAATGCATTTTTCCAACTTTGAAACTTTTTTGCGTATACAGAAAGTGGTTATACCACATACATTATATATTTAATAGCATTAGCAACATGTCTACTTTATGTTGGCGGCATTTATTAAACGATCTTTCATTTTTTTTAGACAATAGGGAGCTTAAAACATTAGCAGCAAATTTCCAAATTTTCAGTAAAATTTCAAAATCAGATATTTTTAGGGACCTGTTCAGGTTTAAAGTGTATTTGAGGGGCCTGTATGTTAGAAAGCCCCACAAAGCACCCCATTTCAGAAACTGCACCCCCCAAACTCTGCAAAATCACATCCAGAAAGTGTTTTAACCCTTTAGGGGAGTCACAGAAATAAAAGCTAAGTGTGTAAGGAATTTGAAAATTTTAATTTTCTGTGCAGAGATTTTATTGTAATCCAATATTTTTCATAATTATAAACCTATTACCAGAGAAATGCACCCCAATAATTATTGCCCCGTTTCTGCAGTTTATAGAAATACCCCATATGTGGCCCTATTGCGCTATTTGACGCAACCACAAGCCTCAGATATAATGGAGCGCCTAGTGAATTTCAACGCCTCCGTTATATTTGGTCATTTTTGACTGTACCACTTCAGGTTGGCAGAGGCTCTGGGGTGTCAAAACCTAAAAAACACCCCTAAAGGGACACCATTTAGAAAACTACACCCCTCAAGGAATGTAACAAGGGGTGCGGTGAGCATCTGCACCCCACAGGTGCTTCACAGATTTTCCGAACAATATGGCGTGAAAAAAGAAAAATTTATTTTTTACACTAAAACGTTGTTCTAGCCTTCAATTTTTCATTTTCTTAAAGGGATAAGAGGCAATAAAAGACAAAAAATGTGTAGCGCAGTTTCTCCCGAGTACAGAAATACCCCACATGTGGCGATAGAGTGCCAAGGGGGCGCAGGACGAGCCTCCAAAGGGAAGGAGCGCCAATTGGCTTTTGGAAGCTGAATTTCACTGGAAAGGATTTCAAGGGCCATGTCGCATTTACAGAGCCCTCGTGCTGCCAAGACACTGGAAACCCCCCACAAGTGATTCCATTCTGGAAACTACACCCCTCAAGGAATCTAACAAGGGGTGCAGTGAGCATATGGACCCCACTGGTGACGGGCACAAATGTGGAACAATGTGACGTGAAAGGGAAAAATTTCATTTTTTCACTTTCATGGCACAAATGTGCCCGTCATCAAGGGGTCCATATCCTCACTGCACCCCTTTTTAGATTCCCTGAGGGCTGCAGTTTCCAGAATGGGGTCACTTGTGGGGGGTTTCCAGTGTTTTGGCAGCACGAGGGCTCTGTAAATGCGACATGGCGTTCATCATCCATTCTAGCCAAATCCAACCTCCAAAATCCAAATGGCGCTCCTTCCCTTCGGAGGCTTGCCCTGCGCCCACATGGCGCTTTATGTCCACATGTGGGGTATTTACGGACTCGGGGGAAATTGCTCTACACATATTGTGTGTTTTTTTCTCTTTTAACCGCTTGTGAAAATGATAAATTCAAGGCTAAACCAACATTATAGTGTAAAAAATGTAATATTTCATTTTCACGCCACAATGTTCCACATTTGTGCCCGTCACCAGTGGGGTCCATATGCTTACTACACCCCTTGTTACATTCCTTGAGGGGTGTAGTTTCCATAATGGGATCACTTGTGGGGGGTTTCAACTGTCTTGGCAACACAGAGGCCTTTTGAATGCAACATGGCCCCTCAAAATCCATTCCATCCAAATCCAGCCTTCAAAAACGAAATGGTGCTCCTTCCCTTCGGAGGCTTGCCCTGCACCCGCATGGTGCTTTATGTCCACATGTGGGGTATTTACGGACTCGGGGGAAATTGCGCTACACATTTTGTTTTTTTTCTCCTCTTTTAACCCCTTGTGAAAATGATATATTCAAGGCTAAACCAACATTATAGTGTAAAAAATGTAATATTTCATTTTCACGCCACATTGTTCCACATTGTGTCCGTCACCAGTGGGGTCCATATGCTCACTACACCCCTTGTTACATTCCTTGAGGGGTGCAGTTTCCATAATGGGGTCACTTGTGGGGGGTTTCAACTGTCTTGGCAACACAGGGGCCTTTTGAATGCAACATGGCCCCTCGAAATCCATTCCATCCAAATCCAGCCTTCAAAAACCAAATGGCGCTTCTTCCCTTCGGAGGCTTACCCTGCACCCGCATGGCGCTTTATGTCCACATGTGGGGTATTTCCGTACTCAGGGGAAATTGCTCTACACATTAAATGTTTTTTTTTATCTTTTAACCCCTTGTGAAAATGAAAAAACATGACAAGATTAATGATTTAGAGTAAAAATTTTACAAAAATTACACTAAATGTTGGTCTAGCCTTGATTTTTTTCCATTTCCACAAGGGGTTAAAAAAGAAAATGAACACAAAACGTGTAGGGTAGTGTCCCCTGAGTACGAAAATATCCCACATGTGGGCATAATGTGCCATATGGGCACAGGGCAAGTCACCAAAGGGACAGAGCGCCATTTAGAGGCTGGAATGGAGGATGGAGGCCATGTCGCAATTACAAAGCTCCTGTGCTGCCAGGACAGTAGAAACCCCCGACAAGTGACCCCATTCTGGAAACTACACCCCATAAGGAATCTAACAAGGGGTGCAGTGAGCATATGGACCCCACTGGTGACGGGCACTTACGTAGAACATGTGCCGAGAAAATAAAAAATACAATTTTTTTCATTTTCACGTCCCAAATGTGGCCGTCACCAGGGGGCCATATCCCCGCTGCCCCCCTTCTTAGATTCCTTATGGGGTGTAGTTTCCAGAATGGGGTCACTTGTGGGGGGTTTCTACTGTCCTGGCCGCACAGAGGCTTTGTAATTGCATCATGGCCTCCTCTAATGGGAATGGCGGCCATACCTACTTAGCTGGGGAAAAGGGACAATTCTAATTTATTTGGGGGTATTAGGCCAATTATTAGTTTATAAGGTTGGAAATGACAGGTGTCCATCAAATTCAACCTGTGTTGATCCAGAGGAAGGCAAAAACCCCTCGTAAGGCAGACGACAGTAGCCTTATCACAGGGGAAAAACTCCTTCCTGACTCCATAATGGCGATCAGAATAATCCCTGGATCAACGTGACCCCTGAAATAGGAATAAGGGACGGAATTTAGATAATGTAGAACCCCGATGACGTGTGGTGCACCTTGAAGCGATTCAGTATGCAGAGGTCGGGGCGATCAGGACAGGTGTCACACGGGAAAATGGTGTCCTTCCTGATCCCCCTGTTACCCCACACTCTGCACTTCTTCTGGGGTCTCCCTTTCTCCAGTGTGGGGGACGTCACCTGGAAAATGTTGTTCTGGTGCGATACGGGGTCCTTTATATCCAGAAGCGCTGGGTCCGCTCCATGGCTGCTAAATATTAGGGCGCTATTACTACTTCTGATATTTTCGGATTGTGCCGCAAGCTACAGTAGCTCGGGCAGCGAGAGACTAGAGGAGGGGGGTGCTGGTATAAAAGTTATCCCCGTACAGGTGGTGACCTTTATCCAGCAGTGGGAAGATCAGTTCCCGGACGATCTTCCCACTAACTCCGAGGATGGGGGGGGGGGGGGGCATCTGGGGCTGGATTCGGGTGTCCCTTCCTACATACACTCTAAGGGTACATGCACACTGCGGAATCGCGACAGATAACCCTTCGTGCATTCCGCAGTTGGCACCCACCGGCGGACTGATGCAGGCGCACGTCTCCGTCCGTGTCATAGACTCCATTCTATGCACGGACGGATTCCGCTCTCCGTCCAACGTGTTCATTCTTTGGATGGACGACGGATTCCGCCCGTGCATAGAATGGAGTCTATGACACGGATGGAGACGCGCGCCCGCATCAGTCCGCCGGCGGGTGCCAGCTGTGGAATGCACAAAGGGTTATCCTTCGCCATTCCGCAGTGTGCACGTACCCGAAATCTGTAAGTGTACCCTGAGGTACTGTCACAGAGTGTGTAGAATTTCACACCATACCGTCATCTTTTATTGGGACGGTACTGGCGGAAAAGACGTGTCTGGGGGGCAGCGTACGCTACGCTACCCCCAGACATGTCACTGGATGATGAGGATGATGAGGATGAATGGAGGAAAGAAGGATCCCCCCATTCATCCTTACTGGCTGTTTCGGTGTCGGAGGCAATAATAACGTATCCCTCTGACGCCGAAAACACCCTGGGGGCCATCTTTATACGGGGACCAGTATATGGGGTATGTAGTGGTGTAGTGTCAAACTTTATTCAATGTAGTGTGGTGTAATGTAGTGTTTTTTACGTGTTTTTTTACAGTAAGTATAAAAAAAAACCCTACGCCAACAAAGGAGTTGCTGATAAATGCCGCACTTATGTGCGGCACTTATTAGCAGACTGTGGCAGTAGAATATAGAAAAAAAACACCCTACGCCAAAAAGGAGGAGTTGCTGATTAGCAGCGCACTTTCGTGCGATGCTGATCAACACTCAGCGGCGATAGGGTGCGGAAAATAGAAAAAAAAAAATTTGAAAAAAAAAAAAAAAAGAAATTTCTACATTCTGAACATCCCTGTAGCTGCTGATAAGTGTATTACACATATCAGCCGCTAGAGGGCAGCAGAGCGCAAAATACGGAAAGAGCCGACGCTGGAGCCGAAAATAGCCGAGAGAAGCCGAACGTGACGTCACGGAAGAAGCCGAAGACCCGAATGAAGACGAGGATGCCGCGAACCCGGAAGACGCCGATCAGGAGCCCGGGACAGGTGAGTAATGTACAAATACCTGCTCTGGACCCCTCGGCTATCTAGCTGAGGGGTCCAGGGCAGGTATTTACTATTTTGTGGGACTCTGATCGCCGTGCCACCGGCCCGATCGCCGTGAACGGCCAGCCGGCCGTTCACGGCGATCGGGCCGGTGGCACGGCGATCACCATTACGTTTTACAGTAATGGCGGTCGGTGCCGTCCTCGGACAGCACCGACCGCCATTTTTTTCCGGGTCATCGGTTCCGATCGCCGCTATTGGCTGATCTGAATTGATCAGCCTATAGCGGCGATCGTAAGCACGGGGGGTGTTAACCACCCCCCGTGCCGTGAAGCTAAGATGGCCTGCTATGATTTATAGCAGGCCATCTTCCCCGACCGCTGTGTGTGAACACGCAGCGATCGGGGAAACATCGGGCGTAAATTTACGCCCTGATGCGCCAAGTACCAGGGCGCGAGGGCGTAAGTTTACGCCCGATGTCGTTAAGGGGTTAAAACATATTTTTTCAAATTCTAGCTTGTACAGTAAATATATTGTTTATATAATTTATAAAGACCTATGGTGGTGTGTCATCATCTGCTGTTACCTTTGGGCAAAATTTGTTTAAATTTTTTATAAAACGTCTGGTATAACTGAATTATAATTGAAGTCAATAGAATGTATTTAAGTCAACGGAATGACTGATTGTACAAAGGACACCCGTAACTATGAAATAATGTCCGTTATTAGGACTCAAATTAATCATTTACTATTTAGCAAAAAAAAAAAAAAAGGTGTGTGAACATGGACCAAAAATGAAAATCAGAACCAGTAGTAATAGTGATCGGTAGTGATAGTGATCCTTCCTTGTGTCTCATCAAAGACACCACAGAAGACAGAATTTTATTTGTAAAAATTTAGCTTTTTCTACTTATGTTATGCTTAAAGGGGAACTCCGGATAAAAAAAAATTGTTTTCTATTAAAAGTACATTAAACGTTATATAGATGTGTCTATACAATGTATGGCTAGGTTCACACTATGTAACTGTGCGGCTGTACTTTTTATGCGGCTGTAAATGTGCGGATGAAACTCCGGCCGTGGGAAAAAATAGACATGCGGCTCAAAACATACGGTCATTTACTTTGAAATCTGGTTGAACTAAAAATAACAAATAAAATCTTAAGAAAGTGATGCAAACACCTCTGGATGCATCTGGCAAAGCAGGGAACACAGTTTACATGAATTGCTATTACCGGGGTTTGCGATCCTCTGCAGTTTTCCGATGTCTCTCATGGTTAATCTATTAAAATAATAAAACACATTTTCGTTGTAATAAAGTCCCTTTCGTTGTTCAATAATTAAATTTAAACTAATCCATCATTTTGCAATTAAATATACTGTCAAAAAATAAATATATATATAAATATACATTTATTTATATATCTATTTATTTTAACAGTATATTTAACCCCTTAACGACATCGGGCGTAAACTTACGCCCTGGCGCCCTGGTACTTAGCGCATCAGGGCGTAAATTTACGCCCGATGTTTCCCCGATCGCTGCGTGTTCACACACAGCGGTCGGGGAAGATGGCCTGCTATAAATCATAGCAGGCCATCATAGCTTCTCGGCACGGGGGGTGGTTAACACCCCCCGTGCTTACGATCGCTGCTATAGGCTGATCAATTCAGATCAGCCAATAGCGGCGATCGGAACCTTTCCGGGTCATCGGTGACCCGATGACCCGGAAAAAAATGGCGGTCGGTGCTGTCCGAGGACGGCACCGACCGCCATTACTGTAAAAAGTAATGTTGATCGCCGTGCCACCGGCCCGATCGCCGTGAACGGCCGGCCGGCCGTTCACGGCGATCGGGCCGGTGGCACGGCGATCAGAGTCCCACAAAATAGTAAATACCTGCCCTGGACCCCTCAGCTAGGTAGCCGAGGGGTCCAGAGCAGGTATTTGTACATTACTCACCTGTCCCGGGCTCCTGATCGGCGGCTTCCGGGTTCGCGGCGTCCTCCGTCATTCCGTTCGGTCTTCGGGTCTTTCCGGTGGTCTTCGTCGTCTTCTTTCGGCTATTTTCGGCTCCAGCCTCGTCATTTTCCGGATTTTGCGCTCTGCTGCCCCCTAGCGGCTGATATGTGTAATACACTTATCAGCAGCTACAGGGATATTCAGAATATAGAAAAAGTGTTTTTTTTTTTTCCCTAATTTTTTTTTTTCTATTTTCCGCACCCTATCGCCGCTGAGTGTTGATTAGCATCGCACGAAAGTGCGCTGCTAATCAGCAACTCCTCCTTTTTGGCGTAGGGTGTTTTTTTCTATATTCTACTGCCACGGCCTGCTTATAAGTGCCGCACATAAGTGCGGCATTTATCAGCAACTCCTTTGTTGGCGTAGATTTTTTTTATACTTACTGTAAAAAAAACACGTAAAAAAACACTACATTACACCACACTACATTGAATAAAGTTTGACACTACACCACTACATACCCCATATACTAGTCCCCATATAAAGATGGCCCCCAGGGTGTTTTCGGTGTCAGAGGGATACGTTATTATTGCCTCCGACACCGAAACAGCCAGTGAGGATGAATGGGGGGGATCGTTCTTTCCTCCATTCATCCTCATCATCCAGTGACGTGTCTGGGGGTAGCGTAGCGTACGCTGCCCCCCAGACACGTCTTTTCCGCCAGTACCGTCCCAATAAGAGATGACGGTATGGTGTGAAATTCTACAAACTCTGTGAGCGTACCTCTGGGTACACTTACAGATTTAGGGTACATGCACACTGCGGAATGGCGAAGGATAACCCTTTGTGCATTCCGCAGCTGGCACCCGCCGGCGGACTGATGGAGGCGCGCGTCTCCATCCGTGTCATAGACTCCATGTTATGCACGGGCGGATTCCGTCGTCCATCCAAAGAATGAACACGTTGGACGGAGAGCGGAATCCGCCCGTGCATAGAATGGAGTCTATGACACGGACGGAGACGTGCGCCTGCATCAGTCCGCCGGCGGGTGCCAACTGCGGAATGCACGAAGGGTTATCTGTCGCGATTCCGCAGTGTGCACGTACCCTTAGAGTGTATGTAGGAAGGAACACCCGAATCCAGCCCCAGATGCCCCCTCCCCTCCCATCCTCGGAACAAGTGGGAAGATCGTCCGGGAACTGATCTTCCCACTGCTGGATAAAGGTTACCACCACCTGTACGGGGATAACATTTATACCAGCACCCCCTCTTCCGGTCCCTCGCTGCCCGAGCTACTGTAGCTTGCGGCACGATCCGAACATATCAGAAGTAGTAATAGCGCCCTAATATTTAGCAGCCATGGAGCGGACCCAGCGCTTCTGGATATGAGGGACCCCGTATCGCACCAGGACAACATTTTCCAGGTGACGTCCCCCACACTGGAGAACAGGAGACCCCAGAAGAAGTGCAGAGTGTGGTGTAACAGGGGGATCAGGAAGGACGCCATTTCCAGTGTGACGCCTGTCCTGATCACCCCGGCCTCTGCATATTGGATCGCTTCAAGGCGCACCACACGTCACTGGGGTTCTACATTTTCTAAATTCTGTCCCTTATTCCTATTTCAGGGGTCGCGTTGATCCGGGGATTATTCTGATCGCCATTATGGAGTCGGGAAGGAATTTTTCCCATTGATGAGGCTACTGTCGTCTGCCTCACGAGGGGTTTTTGCCTTCCTCTGGATCAACACAGGTTGAATTTGATGGACACCTGTCATTTCCAACCTTATAAACTAATAATTGGCCTAATACCCCCAAATAAATTAGAATTGTCCCTTTTTCCCAGCTAAATAGGTATGGCCGCCATTCCCATTAGAGGATGCCATGATGCAATTACAAAGCCTCTGTGCGGCCAGGACAGTAGAAACCCCCCACAAGTGACCCCATTCTGGAAACTACACCCGATAAGGAATCTAACAAGGGGGGCAGCGGGGATATGGCCCCCAAGTGACGGCCACATTTGGGACGTGAAAATGAAAAAAATAGTATTTTTTATTTTCTCGGCACATGTTCTACGTAAGTGCCTGTCACCAGTGGGGTCCATATGCTCACTGCACCCCTTGTTAGATTCCTTATGGGGTGTAGTTCCCAGAATGGGGTCACTTGTCGGGGGTTTCTACTGTCCTGGCAGCACAGGAGCTTTGTAATTGCGACATGGCCTCCATCCTCCATTCCAGCCTCTAAATGGCGCTCTGTCCCTTTGGTGGCTTGCCCTGTGCCCATATGGCACATTATGCCCACATATGGGGTATTTTCGTAATCAGGGGAAACTACCCTACACGTTTTGTGTTAATTTTCTTTTTAACCCCTTGTGGAAATGGAAAAAATCAAGGCTAGACCAACATTTAGTGTAATTTTTGTAAAATTTTTACTCTAAATCATTAATCTTGTCATGATTTTTTCATTTTCACAAGGGGCTAAAAGATAAAAAAAAAACACTAAATGTGTAGAGCAATTTCCCCTGAGTACAGAAATACCCCACTTGTGTACATAAAGCGCCATTCGGGTGCAGGGTAAGCCTCCAAAGGGAAGGAGCGCCATTTCGTTTTTGAAGGCTGGATTTGGATGGAATGGATTTTAAGGGGCCATGTTGCATTCAAAAGGCCTCTGTGTTGCCAAGACAGTTGAACCCCCCCACAAGTGACCCCATTATGGAAACTACACCCCTCAAGGAATGTAACAAGGGGTGTAGTGAGCATATGGACCCCACTGGTGACGGGCACAAATGTGGAACAATGTGGCGTGAAAATGAAATATTACATTTTTACACTATAATGTTGGTTTAGCCTTGAATTTATCATTTTCACAAGGGGTTAAAAGAGAAAAAAACACACAATATGTGTAGAGCAATTTCCCCAGAGTCCGTAAATACCCCACATGTGGACATAAAGCGCCATGTGGGCGCAGGGCAAGCCTCCAAAGGGAAGGAGCGCCATTTGGATTTTGGAGGTTGGATTTGGCTAGAATGGATGATGAACGCCATGTCGCATTTACAGAGCCCTCGTGCTGCCAAAACACTGGAAACCCCCCACAAGTGACCCCATTCTGGAAACTGCACCCCTCAAGGAATCTAACAAGGGGTGCAGTGAGGATATGGACCCCTTGATGACGGGCACATTTGTGCCATGAAAGTGAAAAAATGAAATTTTTTACTTTTACGTCACATTGTTCCACATTTGTGCCCGTCACCAGTGGGGTCCATATGCTCACTGTGCCCCTTGTTAGATTCCTTGAGGGGTGTAGTTTCCAGAATGGGGTCACTTGTGGGGGGTTTCCAGTGTCTTGGCAGCACGAGGGCTCTGTAAATGCAACATGGCCCTTGAAATCCTTTCCAGTGAAATTCAGCTTCCAAAAGCCAATTGGCGCTCCTTCCCTTTGGAGGCTCGTCCTGCGCCCCCTTGGCACTTTATCGCCACATGTGGGGTATTTCCATACTCGGGAGAAACTGCGCTACACATTTTGTGTCTTTTTTTTCCTCTTATCCCTTTAAGAAAATGAAAAATTGAAGGCTAGAACAACGTTTTAGTGTAAAAAATAAATTTTTCTTTTTTCACGCCATATTGTTCAGAAAATCTGTGAAGCACCTGTGGGGTCCAAATGCTCACCGCACCCCTTGTTACATTCCTTGAGGGGTGTAGTTTTCTAAATGGTGTCCCTTTAGGGGTGTTTTTTAGGTTTTGGCACCCCAGAGCCTCTGCCAACCTGAAGTGGTACAGTCAGAAATGACCAAATATAACGGAGGCGTTGAAATTCACTAGGCGCTCCTTTGTATCTGAGGCTTGTGGTTGCGTCAAATAGCGCAATAGGGCCACATATGGGGTATTTCTATAAACTGCAGAAACGGGGCAATAATTATTTGGGTGCATTTCTCTGGTAATAGGTTTATAATTATGAACAATATTGGATTACAATAAAATCTCTGCACAGAAAATTAAAATTTTCAAATTTCTTACACACTTAGCTTTTATTTCTGTGACTCCCCTAAAGGGTTAAAACACTTTCTGGATATGCTTTTGCAGAGTGTGGGGGGTGCAGTTTCTGAAATGGGGTGCTTTGTGGGGCTTTCTAACATACAGGCCCCTCAAATACACTTTAAACCTGAACAGGTCCCTAAAAATATCTGATTTTGAAATTTTACTGAAAATTTGGAAATTTGCTGCTAATGTTTTAAGCTTCCTATTGTCTCAAAAAAATTAAAGATCGTTTAATAAATGCCGCCAACATAAAGTAGACATGTTGCTAATGCTATTTAATATATAATTTATGTGGTATAACCACTTTCTGTATACGCAAAAAAGTTTCAAAGTTGGAAAAATGCAGTTTTTCACATTTTTTCACATTATTTGGTTTTTTTTTCATAAAGATTTGTTATGATTATCGACTCCAATTTACCAGAAATGTAAAGTACAATATGTCACGAGAAAACAATCTCAGAATCAGCCGGATAGGTAAAAGCATCCCGAAGTTATTAATGACTAAAGTGACACTGGTCATATTCATAAAATTTGTCTCTGTCATTAAGGCCATTTCAGGCTCTGTCCTTAAGGGGTTAATTGCAAAATGATGGATTCGTTAGAATTAAATTATTGACCAACGAAAGGGACTTTATTACAAAGAAAATGTGTTTTATTAATTTAATATATTAACTATTAGAGGCATCGGCATTCAGCATCATTGCCGGCTATTTTTGAAGTACTCTGTACGGGCCGCCTGTCAATCCTCGGCCGCATCTCCAGCCGCAAACAATGGTCTTGTTCATTTTTTACTGGTCCGTTTACGATCGGGCCGTAGATTCATACATAGTGTGCACTGTGCAGCCGTATATCCTATACTTTCCAGCGTACGCATGAACCACCAAAAATACCGCCGCACAATTACAGCCGCAAATACAGCCGCACAGTTACATAGTCTGAACCTGGCCTATTACTGTATCTGTGCGGTTCTGCCACACTGGTAGCTGATAGAAATCCAGGAAGTGAAAAAAAATGGCCCCTGTGCCAATTCACATTGTCTCCTGCTCCTGCTGCTATCCCCCCCTAGGAGACAAATCTTCCATGCCTCTGTCTCACATTGTGTCTGTTTGCTGATGATGCAGACAGGGGGCAGGACGTGATCTCACAGGAGGCTTGGCTGGATAAACCAATCCCTTGACTGATTCACCATCTCCAACCAGCCAGAAGCAGCTGCTGCACTATTTTTACTGATTGTAGTGGGTGGGGGCTGTGATGATCACATGAGGGAAAGCATTGCATTCTGGGAAATGCCAAACCAGGAAGAACAGAAACACAAAACAGAGCAAAACCTCCCCAAAGAAATGGATTTTTGGTAGTTTCAAAACTGGGATAGACAGTTAAGTAATGCTATATGCTTCTGCAGAAGTTTCATTTTTTTTAACCTCTACCTGGAGTTCCCCTTTAATCTTCAATGAGAACCATTCAATTGTTTTCCCTTCTGTTGATCACAGCTGGTACTACAGAAAAGTACTCTTTTGAAGAAGAAAAAAAATTCCTTTCTAGAACATTTTCCTTCCCTAAATAGATCCACAGTTTCCTAATGGAGTATGAAAAAATACTTGCTCAAATTTATAATAATCCTTGTCGATTTTATTTTATTTTTTTAATTATTGTAAAGTTTTTCTTTTTCTAATAAGTGTTCAAATTTGACTTGTGAATATTATCTGACATTAACTGAATACTATATATCATGGTTTCTGGTGAGATTAGCATAATGAAAATGTTCACTCTGCCTAAGCAGGGCATTAGTCTACATTTGCATGAATAGACTGACTAAAATGGACCTCAGTTGGAGGCATAGGCAGTAAGATTCACAATTAATTATGTTTAAAAGTAGCGGCTCGTGCTATATTTCATTGTCTAGAGAGCTTGGTACTTTCAGGGCTCTGGTGATAAATTGCTCTCTCCATGCGTTTTCTGTTCAAATATTTCATTTTATAAGGATTTGGAGGCTTTAAAAATAATTAATTGTTGAATACCCAAGTTGAATCCCTTCCCATCTGTCTTTATAGCAAATCATTATAGAGATTTCCCTACTAAAAAAATAAAATAAAATAAAAAGCCTAAAAGGCAAAATTAAAAACAAACTTAAAATACTCTATTTTTTGCTGGACATTGTAAGTAAGGTGATCATTGCACTTTTTATGCTATTCTTTGGAGGTTTGAAACTTGTAAGCTTGAGAATAGCATTGAATGGCTTATAACTAGTCTAAATTAAATCTGCTGTTTGGATATTACTGGTTACTGCAATATATTTCCTGTAAGCGTATGTAGGTTACTGTGTCACAGTATTTGTAGGCTGATTCTTCTCAGCTATACTTAGTAACAGCACAATATTTTAGTATACTTAGTTAACAATATGTCTTGTGAAAGAGTACAACCACAATTATACATCCCTACATAAGGCTATGTTCACACAACGTCTTTTCAGCTCCGTTTAAAATGATGTCCGTCATTTTGAGTCTAAAATAACGGACGTCATTTAGCAGCCTGGCCTCCCCTTAGTTCAATGACTGGTGTTTGTACATTATTCTAATTTGGGATTACTAATTGCCAATTGGGTGTGGCTTAATTGGAAAGTACATTGAGTTTAATAGTAAAAATGGAGAAGGAACGGTGACAAAAGAAAAACTGTGTGTGAACAACTAATAAAAAAAAGTCCGCTGTTTGCAAAAGTTGTCCAAAAATAATGATCATGTTCATTGTTTTGACATCCACGGTAAAAACGTCCGTTATTCAATACATTGTGTGCATTGGACGTCTGTCTTTCCATTGACTTCAATGCATTGCCATTGCAGTCAGTTAAATCGCGGCAATGACAGACTTTTTTTTTTAAATATAAAAATCGTCCGCCTTTTCTCTATTTTTGAAGTTGTATGAACATGGGAAGGAAGACATAATGAAGATGGAAATGTGAAAAATACTATAGTCCTAGGGCAGGTACAAGCTGGCTTGGGAATCGTTTATGCCTGACCTAAAGCTCAACAAATGATCAGGCTTGCTTTGGTGATACTGAATTTCCTAATGGGTATATAATCTTAAATTCATGTTGAAGGCACAAAATTATTGTGATAATATCTAGAGGTGGAATAGGATGTATGGTCAGTAGAGATGAGGGAATTTTTAAAAGTTTAGTTCAGCAAGTTCACTAAACCAACCAAGAGGTAGGATTTTTCCAAACAAAATCTTAAATTAACTGCACTAAAGCAGCAAAAGGATTGCAGGAATTTAGCTTGTTTTAGGGCAGTTTAGCAAGTTCATATATCAATATTTGCTTGTCCGCACTTCCCTGGTGTCCCCGGCTGATCAGAGCTGCCTTCACTGGCTGACTGAGATGAGAGTGACAGCCTGCCCAGGCAATCACTGTTCGTGGTGTTGTCCTGTCTTAGTCAGTCAGTAATTGGCTGAGCGGACTGTCACTCTTGTCTTGGGAGTGACAGCCCACTAAGTCAATCACTGACTAAGATGGGACAGTGCTGTGGCCAGTGATTGGCTTTGCTGGCTGTCACTCTCATCTTACCACAGTGCTTTCCCACCAGTCAGTGATTGGCTGGAGGTGTCTGCGATCAGCAGGGCATACCCATAGTAGGACATCGGCAGAGTACAGACAGGTAAGCATAGCATAGGCTCTTTTTTGTATGTTTTCTATGTGTAATAAAATGTGTGTCTGCCATCTTCACAAACTCTTTGCAAACTTTGCATAAAGTTTGGTTTTGTTACAAATGAAACTTTTAACAAAGTGGCCTGATGAAGAGCAGGGTGGCCTCCTCGAAACGCGTAGCTGAATGCAAATAAAGAACTTCTTTTCACCAGAACGTGGAGTCAGTGTCTGGTTACATTGAGGAAACCCAGTGATCCAGACAACAGGCTCCTGATCCAGATGGACTGTGCCAAGGAATCCACCACTTTTATCACTTTTTCTTTGTGCTAAGAAAGAGATGGTGTTAGAGTTGCAACTAAAAAAATTGCTGAGGCTACATGTTTCCACGATGCATGGCTGAGGTTCCTAATTTCCATTGCTACAGTACATTGCCTTCTTTCAGATTCATTTGGTGTTCTGTATGCAGAGTATACAATTGGTTTTCAATATATTCTATCATCAGTCAGATAACATAGTCAGATCGTGTGTTATAAACTGACGGGCACAATTTGTTTAATATTATATAGTAGATGGCCTAGTAATAACCCAATCTACATACTGTATAGTGTAAGCTTGATATATGTAGTGCTCTAATGTTGCTCTTTTCTTCTACTTCTTCTTTTTTTTTTAACCTGGACCAAGAAATAACCTATTATTTGATATAGGGAGGACTGCATATACAGAAATTTTCTTATGTACACCTATAATTGATAGCAATTTTACAATGATGCCATTTAAGCTGTCACAACAAGTAAAAATTAAACTCTAATAGCAATCTTTACAGAAATCAAACCGAAGATGTTTAAAGCTAGAAGAAGAAAATAATTGGCAAGCGACTGACTAGGGTTTTACTTTGCATTCCATTAAACCAGAAATCTTTGAAATGGCTTTAACTATCCATACTACATATTCACTTGCATCCTTTTAGCATATAGTTATCTTTTTGCCAAACGCAGTGATGCTGTACCGCCTTTTCCTCCTTTTTTCTCCATGAAATAACATCACTTCTAACAAACCTTCTAACAAATCTTTCATATGCTAAGATAGTAATTCCCGAAAAAATGGCCTGAAACTAAACAAAACTGGGATCTAAAGAAGATGGACGATTATCCTTTAATCAAAGTTTGCTTTTATGATAAACTACTACTCCCATCATTGCTGATGTGGTACTTCTATCCAGCGGACCAGCGCCTCATACCCAGGACATCTGCTTAACTGGACCTCCAGTGGGGTAATTCTCTACACTAAAACTAAACAAGGCAGAAGAACTCCAATTATGATTATGGGGTAGCCAGCAGAGATGACAACATTTTTTAATCATTCAGTTTGCCAGGTTCGCCAATCTTTGAAGAAAAGGTCAGATTTGTCTGAATTGAGCCTTAACCCCCACCTGCCGCTGGGCAGTAAATTAACGTTGCTGCAGCCTATGCCTGATGCTGCAGCGACAATAATTTGTGTCATCCTCAGCGGGTCCCAGCTATCAGTGCTAGCCAGAGACCCGCCGCAACTCTCAGCATTAGAGACGCGCTCGGGTGCTGAGAGTTAACCCTATAGATACTGCAGCATCTATAGGGCTTCTAAAGGAGAATTCTCCCTCTACTGAGGGAGAATTCTCTGTCCACTGTCCATCAGGGCTCTGTGAAGTGATCCCTGATCATAGCCATGGAAACCAGAAGCCTCAGGCTTCCTGTTTTCTGGCTACGGAAGCCGGCGGGGGGGGGGGGAGGCAAGGCTGAGTGCGGGGCGCATGGCCCTGAGCTCTGCCCCCTCTGCTCTCTCTCCTGCCGCTGTCACAAAATTGTAACAGTGGCAGGGGACAGAGGAGAGGGGGCAGACATAGGGACATCAACTTATGGGATCATTATGATCCCATAAGCTGATGTCCTAAAACAACCAGGGCATTAAGGAATCAAAGACCCCATGTCGTGAAATGGTTAAAAAAACAGCACTAAAACAGCAAGTTCACTCATGTCTACTTACCTGTTTGTGCTCCTCCAGTGTCCTTCTTCTCCTGAGACAAGAGTAACAGTCTTAGTCAGTGATTGGCTGAACAGGCTGAAGGTGGCAGAGACACCAGAGACCCATAGGAGGACTCGGGGGAGTGCAGACAAGTGATCATACCCTTTTTTATGTGTATTTTATTGAGTGGCTGCCATCTTTAAAAACTTATTTTGAACTTTGCAAAAAGTTTGGTTCAGTACTGAATCAAACTTTTTGCAAAGTTCTTAATGAATCTCGGTTCATAAGATTTGGTTTACTCATCTCTAGTAGCCATTCTTTTTAGCACTTATCTGAATACAAGAAAACTCAGTCAAAGATTACTAGTTGTGGTAGACAGTTGTTGACTTGCTCTTTCATAGGAACAGGAAGGAGGCGAAAAGAGAAGTTGATCTGTGCCCCTTACTATATTTGGTGCTAGCTGCCTTCAGCTTTAAAACCAATGACAGAGAACCAATGCAAATTTCTGCATCAAAAACAGCATTACTGTCAAAAACCTCACTCCCATTGACTTCAGTCCGAGATAGGAAACCAAGCATAGAAGACATGACATGTCACTTCAGCTATGATTTACACCAATTCCAAATTATATATAAGTATATATACTGGGAGCCATGCCCCATCTCACTAATCCCTGCCCAATTTTTGATGGTGAATAGAGATGTGCGAATGGTAAAATATTTGATAATTTGAAATTCATTTTGAATAGCTCCCGATATTTGTATATTCGAACAAATATCAAATTCCATTATAGTCTATGGGAGAAAAATACTTGGGACCTGGAAATCAATATTCGACCACTAGAAGGTCACCAAATGCACAATGAAACCTCAGGAAATGATGCTAACACCTCTGGAATGCATATGGGACAGCAGGGGAAGCGTGCCATGGAGCATCCAACACTAGTGATGAGCAAACATCCCAACTTTCTTAAAGGGGTTGTCCGGCGATAAAAAATTATTCACAGAATAACACACATTACAAAGTTATACAACTTTGTAATGTATGTTATGTCTATGAATGGCCCCCTTCCCCGTGTCCCACCACCCCCACCCGTGTACCCGGAAGTGTGGTGCGCTATACATTACCTGTCACGTGCCGACCACGGTCTCCGATCCTCAGCAGTGACGTCTTCTTCGGGAGGCCGGCGGATCTTCACGAGTGCCGGCCGCCCTCTGCAGCGTCATCCGAAGCTCAGCCGCGATTGGCTGAGCATAACTGTGCTCAGCCAATCGCGGCTGAGCGGCTGATGACGCGGCCACGTCATCAGCTGCTCAGCCGCGATTGGCTGAGCACAGTTATGCTCAGCCAATCGCGGCTGAGCTTCGGATGACGCTGCAGAGGGTGGCCGGCACTCGGGAAGATCCGCCAGCCTCCCGAAGAAGACGTCACTGCTGAGGATCGGAGACCGTGGACGACACGAGATGCGGTGAGTATAATGCACCACACTTCCGGGTCTAGCGTGGGTGGGGGGAAACACGGGGAAGGGGGCCATTCACAGACATAACATACATTACAAAGTTGTATAACTTTGTAATGTGTGTTATTCTGTGAATAATTTTTTATCGCCGGACAACCCCTTTAAGTATATGCCAAAGATTTACAAACAAATTATGAACATAAAGTAGAAGTGTACGTTTCGGTCTAGCAATATGCACTTGCATACATATCAGGTCAGGTGCAGTGTAAAACACGTAATAACGAAAATGAGTAGTAGCAAGATAACAGGTTTTATCCCACACTCACAGTATACAGCCGTATACCGGATATATAATTGTTTTTACAACAATAAAATTAAAGAGCTGGTCAACTCCTTTACAGGACGCAGACTGCTCAAATCAGTAGTAGCAAGATAACAGCTATTATAACACACTCACAGTATACAGCAGATGTCTGAACATACTGCCTGTCTCACAACAGCTTCTAAATATATGTTTTTTATACTTTCAGCCCTAACAAGGGCTTTTGGGGGTCCCTCCCTACCTAACTTCACCTAAAAGCTTTCTCTCCCTGGAGAACAGCCTGTCCCTCTCTAGCTCCAACCAGCAAGTGACACGAGTCTGAAATGACTATTCTTATATTCAGGAGGTGACGTAGTTTAGCCAGTCAATCACAGTTAGAGGTTTTTTATTTAAGTCTTGCCTATCCCTCCCCCTGCATGTTTATTGGTTGGAAAAAAGTGCCAGGGGATGTGGGAGGGTGAATCAAATTTTTACTGCGTTATTGTTCGAATATTCGGAAAATATTGAATATTAAATATTCATTTGAATAGCACGAATAGCGTACTATTCAATCGAATAGCTATTCGATCGAATACTATTCACTTATCACTAATGGTGAACACAGTTTTGGAAATAGTAACACCATTTTGCCTACTATGCTAGAAAACTGGTGCTAATGGTATAATAACTTCCCCCCGTAGGGTTCTAATAAATGGCGAAAATCATATTCCCGGCAGTTCATTCAGAAACATGAAATATGGAGATCAGGAGAGATATAATTGCTGTTTACAATGCCTCCTAATAGTGGTTATAGTATTGATGTTTAGGAGAAGAAAATGTCAGATCAAGCTTGAAGCTAATGATCTGAAATGTGCCAGAGACAGAATAATAACAATGTGAAAGGTCCAATTTAAACAAACTAGTGAGAAATTCTCCTAAAATCGTGTCAAGAGCAATTAACATTTTATAAATGTTCTCACTGCACATTTCATAACAACCTGCTAAACATGAGAAAAAAAAAACATTTTTATACTGCTTAAGTATAAAACCGCTAGAGGAAATAAGCACGCTGGAGGTCCAGTGTAGCAGAAAACCTGGGACATCAAGGCGCTGGCTGGCTGACGGGAAGTTGCTGAATCAAGGATGATGGGGAGAGTAGTTCACATAACACAAACTCTATATTGTTGATTACGCATTTCGAGATAACCCTCTTCTTGTGAGATGCATGGGCTTCCTCGAAATTCATACCCGAAAGTTGTACTACCCTAACACCTATCTAATAGAATAATATGAACAATCTAATGAAGTAAAGAGGAAAAAACTAAATTCCAAAGATCAATTTCTGCATTATACCAAACAATATTCTCGTTGTTGGCGACCAGGCTTGTCTTTAAGGATTCGGAGGAGTATAATCGGATCCCTCCAATGACTTCTGAGTCTCCCCCGTCCTTCCTCTCACCTACGCTGACCTCTTCTCGGGCACAGTCTTCTTCATACTTGCACAATCCATAAAAAAAAAATCTTCCTGCTTCTTAGCTTCCTAGCTTATGGCTTCATTCTGGAAATGTTTAGAGTGATGGTATCCCTCTGCTTCATAGGTTTAGGCTGGGTTCACACTATGTATATTTGAGGCTGTATTTGGTCCTCATGTCAGGTCCTCATAGCAACCAAAACCAGGAGTGGATTGAAAACACAGAAAGGATCTGTTCACACAATGTTGAAATTGAGTGGATGGCCGCCATATAACAGTAAATAACTGCCATTATTTCAATACCACAGCCGTTGTTTTAAAATAACAGCACATATTTGCCATTAAATGATGGCCATCCACTCAATTACAACATTATGTGAACAGAGCCTTTCTGTGTTTTCAATCCACTCCTGGTTTTGGTTGCTATACAGCCTCACAAATACAGCCTCAAATATACATAGTGTGAACCCAGCCTAAATGTGCACGTCCAACAAAACCTGGTTCTACTAATTTGGGCCCCATAGGAGTCATAGTTTACGTAAAAGTACTGTTAACTAAATTTGTTTATGGCTCCCCAATCTGTTAGGAGGGAGTGTTTTTCTTTTTTCTGTCCTCTGTCCCTGTCCCCCTCCTCTTATCCCCACCCACCCTATCTTTCTTTCTATTGTTATTCCACAGGTGTTCGGCACTAGATGTGACAAGCTTGTCTGTATACTATGACTGTGGTCAGTAACTGTCACACGTCATATTTCTGTTATATCTTTACTTATTCTGACAATGTGCCTTGTCCAGATAATTGTTGCTGATATGATGAAAACTTCAATAAAAATTTGATCAGCAAAAAAAAAAAAAAATTGCCTGTGTCTTTAAGGGGTTAAGAAACCAAGAAGATAAATCCATTCAGTACAGAAATCTAGGAAAGATATAATTAGTAACATTGTGATTTTTTTTTTTAAACATTTTTATTTGTTCTTGGTTGAGAGAACCTTTAATGTATTGAATGTCTTTAAGTTAATTTAATATGCATTAGTGTAGTAAGAAATCAATACACTCAATACTGTTCTCTGTCCAAAAGAGGAAGAAAATGGCAGTGGCCTGACAAGTAACCTAACTTTAATGATTTGAGCTACTAAATATAGATAGCTAAGAAGAAGCAGCAGCACATCCAATAGTCCAAAATAGAGGGGACGCACACAATATGAGGACCAAACATTCTCAAAAATGCAAAAGTCCACAGCACAAGATGATAAGGAGGAGTGTCAGTATTAAGACCATCAATAAACCCAAATACTTCAGAAATGGAAAGCCTTATCGAGAAACTGTGTGTGTAATCGAAGCACCCTAACTTAAATAATATAAACCCTTTTATGACCATGGTTTATTGATGCCTCAATGTCGTTTTGACCAATAAGCTGAAGTCCCTAGCTCTTCCCCCTAACCTCTGTCCCCTACTGCTGTTAGAAGCTTGTAACAGCGACAGGGGAGAGAGCGCTGGCCTTACCTCTCTCACTTCCCTGCTGGCCTCCATAGCCAGGACACAGGAAGCTGAAGGCTTCCAATGTCCATGGTTACCATCAGGGCTCTGTGATCATATCGCAGAGCCCAGATGGTTACCAGACAGAGAATTCTCCCTCTGTAGAGGGAGAATTCTTTGTCTGAAGCCCTATAGATGCTGGAGTCATGCCGGCTGCAGTATCTATAGGGTTAGTTGCAAGCACTGGAGTGTGGCTGTGGTGCTGACAGGGTCCCTGGCTATCACTGACAGCCAGGATCTGCCGCAGATGACACAGGCACAGCTTCTGCAGCTGCGGCTGCGGCGACGTGAATTTACTGTGCTGTGTCGGGAGGGGGTTAACATTGATATAATTGATATGATATCATTTTTGCGGGGGTGGCGGGTTTGACTAAAGGTCCTCTTCAAAAGGACCAGTTAGGAGTTTTATACTGCCTGAACTACAGAGAGCATGAAATAATGCAAGCAGCACTGCAAACAGCTATGTCTGCGGTTATGTTTTATTCTGAAATGTTTGATTGCTTCAGAGAAATTAAAGTGCAGAAAAAAAAGCATGTGAATGGAGAAAAGAGTTATGGGGATGACTCCCTGGTTGTCTCTCTCTGCCTTGGATTGATTGACAAGTCTTTTCCTAAATACAAATTGGGGAAGGCCTGTCAATCAAACTGAGTCAGGCAAGGAGAAATCAGCAGGGAGCCAACTCTGTGATCCTTCTCTTTGCTTGTGACTCATTTGGAATTATATTTTTTCTTAACCATAGAGGCATTTCAGAGTAAAACATTGTTGCTTCCATATAGCCCGATAGGAATTTATGCTGCCAGTCAGCATGAATCTCCGGATAACAGATTGGGAAATTACTTGTACAGGTACTGGTTTACCAAAAGTGATTTATTAGTGTATCCAAAAAACAATACATCCAACCGTGATGCAACTTTTCAGTCCCCACAATAAAACCTTTTCAAGATTGAAAATGGTCCCATTCTGAGGACCGAAATGTTGCGTCATGGTTGATGTATTGTTTTTTTGGATGTACTAATAATTCACTTTAGGACTTGATTTGAACTAAACTGATGGTGTTGTCAGGAGCCTGCCATCACCTGGCTCCCGACATTGCCAATGGCATTGACAGGGAACCAGGTTGCTAGGAGCAAGGTGGCTCCATCCTTTAATGTTGATGTGGCCAGGGATTCACCGCCCCCGAATGATCGGCCCAGGTGTGGGACATTAGTATTGTGCTGACTGGCGGCACAATACACACCGCCAGTCAGCTCTGTTGTATTGTGGGAGTTGGGGTCTCAGCCTTAATTACATGCTGGGGCTGGAACTCCAGTCTCCTTATGTATCTTCCCCTGTGTATCCTCCCTTGCCTGTGATAGAGCCTCAGTTCCTGATGGTCCCTTGACCTAGCATTTATTCTTTTTGTGTTCCTGGTTCCTTGATTCTGGCTTTTGACTTCTCTTTTGACCAACATCTTTGTACTGCACTGACCTTTTCCGACCTTTCTTCCTAACCACAAGTTATTGTGTTTATACATCTTGTCCGCGTTTTGTGTTACACCTGTGCATGCCAGGGACTGTTGCCCAGTTATCTGCTGCCACTTAGGGCAGTTGCGGTAAGCAGGCAGTATCAGCGGGGCGGGTGTCAGTGCTAGGGCATCACATGTCTCATGTCCTCCAGTTCTAACCCTGAGAGGTGTACTGTGGAATCGGATTTCTATATTGGTTGGGATTATGATCTGTGCCCTCTACGCTGGCACTTGCATTTGCTATAACTGTGGTTAGAGGTGCTCCTTTTCTTGTGATAAATATTTATCTTTTTTACTTTGTTGTTAGTTATTTTTTTATGTATTGTTTGAAGGGACATTAACAAAGGAGGGTTCTGCATGAACTGCATCTACTAAATTGGCAATAAGCCTACAGTAATGTGGTGGCAGACTGTCAGGGAATAGACTACCCTTCAACTACAAAGTAAAACATTGTTTATATTAAGGCAAACAATATGAGATGTAGTCGTTCTGGCAGACAATGTCCGAAAGTCAAATTCATTTTGAGAAGCAGTGACACATCATGAAAGACTAATCAAACCTTCAGCACAATTTCATCTACCGGGAAGTCTAGAAAATACTAAAGGTCATTTATAACACTGAAAGCAGTCTTGTTTATAAAAGATGTGAGTTTGCTAATTTTCTCTTTTTTTCACTTTTTGAGGCTATAAGATCTGACACAAAAGCCCATTATGGCCAATTTTACAGTCCAGCCTGTCATTACATCGGGCTACCACATTTTACAAGCAAGGTCTCTGTGTCTCTGATCCTCTTAAAAATGTAAATCATGGGAAATGTCTAAAATCTTTATATTTTGGAAAGATAAGACTACATTTCAAGTTCTCTGAATAAGGACAATTAAATATCCAATTGAAATCATCAACAATATTCTTGTTCAATGTCAATATGATAAGCAAATAACATACATAACATAAAAGCAAGCCAAAAGACAAAATAACAGGGTGAATCAGAGGCAGGGAGGACCCTGCCCTTTACGGCAGGATTATTGTAGGTTGTTGCCTGTAGACAGGAGCCTACTACTAGTCTGACAAGATGGGTTTTCAGGTCACTTTTCAATGTTATGATGGTAGGTGAGAGCAATAATTGATCAGCAGGGGGCCACAACCCAGCTTTCCTGACAATAAGTTGTTCAGTATCCCCCCTTGAATAATGGTGGCCAAACACCATCAATAACTGACAGCCAAGCAATCGTCCTTCAGTTATCTCTGCCGTCTGGTCCCCATTCTCCCCATACACAGGAACGTTCAACATATCAGAGTAATCTTGTGTTCTCTTTGGGGATAATGTCCCAAAAACATCTTCTCCCAGTGAACTGTCTGGAAAGCACCATACACTTTATATCAACAGACGAAACCCGCCACAAGCTCATACAGAATTTCCCTTTTTATACATAAAAAATTCTCTCTTAAAGACATATGTGTGGGTGTCCTTAAGAGATTAAAGATCACTACACATTGTTTTGACTGTCCATTTGCAGCAATTATCCCCCCCCCCTTTTAACCCCTTCATGACTGAAGGTCATAGATGCACAGATGTCCTGGTCACAGTAAAGTAGTGCTCTCCTCCCTGCCTTTTCCACCAACAGGGCTGGTTGGGGTGTCATTTTTTTGCGCCATGATCTCTAGTTTTAATTGGTATTATAGTGGTGTAAAAGAAAAATTTTGACCACTTTTTATTATACTGAGCAATTCTGCATGCTTCGATATATGTTTATTTATTTAACATATTTTTATACTAGGAAATGAGGTAATTTAAACTTTTATTGATGGTTTATTTTATAAGAATAAAAAAAAAAATTAAAACTTTTTTTACACTTTTCTTTTACACTTTTTTTCTACAGCTACACAAGCAATCATTGGATTCCATATACTGATTAATTCTATGCCATAGCGTAGCATTGATCAGTACTATCAGTGATCTTCTCATAGAGCCTGCCTGAACGCAGACTATCAGAAGATCGCAGACCATACGAGACAGAGGTAAGGAGATCTCCTCCACTTGTCAGGGAAAGTGGGATTCCCGCAGGGTCCCGATCAGTCAGTCACAGGTGCTTATCCTGTCGCTGACTTTCTTAAACGCGACGATTGCTGTAAATCGCAGTGTTTAAGGGGATAATGACAGGCAGCTGTCATTACCTTTGGCTACAGCAACACTAATGTGTGCATGACCACTCATATTGGAGCGGTCCCGCTCACATTACAAGCCCGTTCACTGAAGGAATGTGTTTATATACGTTCCTACTGCATAGGGCATGTGCAGTAGGATCATATATATATATACTGATTGTAGACTTGAAGGAGTTAAGCAGACGCTCCAGAAGAATAGCCATATTCGATGTGAACCCAATATAATGTAGTTCTTTTTACTTCCATTGAGTCCTTTTCTTCCGTTTGCATTTATTATAATAATATGATTGAGTTAACGGCAGAAATAAAGAGACTTAAACTTGTCAAGTGATTACAGTTTTAAGGAAAGCGAGAATGTTTAATTATGTTTCTCTGTAGCGGGCTAATTTAATTTATTTGGTGTTTATAAGTAGGTTTAATCACTGGAGTGTATAAGCCTGTGTACGCTCAGCCTTTAGTATATGGTGTTTATTTTTCATCTTTCTGAGAAAATATACGGCTCCTTTACTTATCATTATGCCCAAGTCTCTAGATAAATTATTTCATCAGTAAAACTAATTTGCTTTAGCCAGTCTACTGCCTTCTCTTCTAGAGGTGTAACTTGAACATTAGGAAGATAACAAGTAGATCATTAACTGTTCAGTAAGCAGCCATATCCCCAGCTAATTTATGTATTTCCCACCTAATGCCTTCAACGAAAAGCAACCTTACCTGAGAAGAGTGAAAATCACCACAAGTGATTAACATTCCCAGTTCCTAGCTCAATGGTTTTCTTACCTACACTATGAGCTCCACTGGGAAATCGCTATCAAGTTACTCATCTTTCCACTAATGGTTTTTATAAATCTATGCTGAACATTTTCTTATTGCATTGCTCTAACTGAACAACTTTTATGCCTGTAGTTAATATCAGATTTATCTTCTCCTTTGGTCAGTCCAAGAAAACAAAATACGTAGTACCCTGATGCCAATTTTATTTTTACATTTTTTATGCCACCCCAATCCCAACATATATGCATTTTCCTAGTTGATTGACTAGGGTACAAACATTTTTGCAAAAAGTAGAGTGAATGATAGGCTAAGGGGGTGTGAATTTGAGGCTGTGGGGCCAGAATCACTTATTTTAAGTTGAGCACAACTCAAGTATTCTATTATCGGTATTTGAATACCGGTGGCTGAAGAAGTTGGGTGCAGCCCTAGGGAGTCCTGGAAAACATAAATGCTGTATCGGTGCCTGTTACATTTGTCGGTCTAAAACTTTTTTTTTCCCTATAGTCGGCCTGTTTTCACATACGGAGCAAGCCACTCTGTCTTGTTGAGAGTGAAATCCATCAGCGATGCTGTCCAAAGGCTTGGCCTCTAGCCCCTCTCCTTCTCCTGAATGATCTTCTAGGATGATTTATTATCACATCAATGGTCAGCATTGACTTGGTATCCATGTTCATACATATACCTGTCGATATTGAACTTAGGATGTAGATATTGCACCTGACAAACCCATCTGTGGGAATTTATCAGGTCAGGAGAGAATAAATCCTTTAGATAGGTTTCTTGAATTCTACATTATAAACCAAAGATGGTCCTGAGTGCTAGAAATAAAATAAAAGCTACTATTGAAGGCAGTTTTATAAACATTTCCGATAGATAGGGTGTAAAATATGTTCAGAGTTTTCTTACCTTTTCACACAGCTTAAAAGAAAAGAGACAATAAGAATACTGTGCATATCGTCTTCTCTTTTTCCCCCATCACAGTCTTCTTGTAACAAGTTGAAGTCACGCACACTGTCTTGAAAAATTGGTATAATTTGCTGTCTACATTAACATCTATTTTCCTGTTGAGAATTGATGTAGCGTAAAGAGCTGCGAATAGTAACTTCACCTGGGAAAAATACAATATATTGACATTAGCCCGGAGATGTATCTTTCAAAACATGTGTTGGCAAGTCAAGAATACGGTAGTTTCGTTAGAAGAGTAGAATATGCTAAAATAAACCAAATATAGGTGTACAGAATGATTACGGGGACACATGTATCGGTTTTTTATCTGCTAGAATAGACAGAGGACATTGAAATATTTCTACCCTGAACTATTTAATTATGAAAAAAGTTGCCCCGTCTATCTGTAAAATGAAGAGGGTACAGTGCTTCGAAAGCATCATACAACGTTGGCTCCTGATGGTTTGGCTGACTTGTTGAGACTACATGTATGATTGTAAAATAATGAACATACTAGGTAAACTTTAAAACGGCAAAATGGAGCAACTGGGACCAAAACTACATGCTTCTTTCCTTTTAGTCAAATATTGATCAATCAGAGTATTCCTAGGGCGGTATTAGGCGGCCCCATCAATAATGTAAACGAACGCTGCTGCTAGATTGGCCATTGGCTGCACATCACTATTACACAGAGCAATGTGTGGTTGGTGGCCGATGATTTTTAGGCAGGACCAAAAGACATGATTAGCTTATGATCATGTTCTTTATTACATGAAGCAATAATCTGGAGAATTGACCACATTATATAGCAGGAGGAGGATCTGAAAAAACGAATATATAGTATAGTAGGGAAAGATCTTCGATAACTTGTCATTTTAGTCATATAAACTGCTGCTCATTCTAAGCTAATTAGTCAACTGGGAAGGCCTACACAGTGATTGACAGCGATGAGTTTGCTCACATCAGTGCGTCCTCTGTGTGTTCTCTATATAGTAGATGGTGTCTTCTTTTCATCCCCATATGCCCTCTTGGCACCCCCTCTCTGTAGGTCCCCCTATAGTAGGTGGCCTTCGATGCAGCCCCTATACTAGATGGCCCCCTGAGTAGTCTCCCTTTAGTAGATGGGCCCCTTTGTAGTCCCCCTTTAGTAGATGGTACCCTCTGTGCATCCCCTAGTGTAGTCCCCATTTAGTCCATGGACCCCTGTTCATTACTCCTAAAGTAGATGAATGAAAAATACAAAAACAAAAAAGTCACCTCCCACAGGCTTTCCCATCTGCATGATGCATTGGCATCATCTGTAACATATGCGACCTGTGCAGGAAGGGAGAACAGGGGAGAGCAATAAACTCACTGATCCTCCAGCTGCACATCACTTGGGGCCCACCAAAAGGCTCATCCAGTGGGCCCCTGAGTGATGTGCAGCTGCGGTGAGATCAGATTTGGGTAGTTCAGGAGGTTCAGGCCATGGGAGGCCGCCTGAACCGCCTCCATTATAATCCACCTCTCTTGTCATGTCCAGATGACTCTAAATTATCTGTTAGTTTTAAAGGTTCACATACTTTTGCCAGTGATTGATATATAATATCAAAATGAAGACCTGTGTCAAAGTCTGATGTAGCTTTAAGTCAAATTTATGTAGAATTATAGAAAATTTTCAAGGGTTCACAAACTTTCAAGAACCGCTGTACAAAGTCAATTGGGTCGAATCAATGGCCAAAATTTATCAAAAATCACACACATTTTCGGTCTATGACTGATAGCAACCAATAACAGTTAAGCTTTCATTTCTCAGAACAGGCTCTGATTGGTTGCTGTCTGAGACAAACATTTGATTGATAAATCTGGGCCAATATGTAATGCCTACTGTATGTCATGAGAATCTCAGTTACTCAGCATTAAAATCATCAAACATCTAACTTCATAAGGGCCGATCACTGTGCTTTGATAACTGGTCAATATATACAAGACAGTGCTAAACATCTCTAATAGAGAATCCAATAACTACAAATGTACTGTCAATGTTACGTTCATGACCTCTAAGGACGTCATTCTTAATATGAAAGTGCCAGAGCCACATAGCGTGAAGCGGCAGAGGTGGAGTTACCTGGCTTATAATATTTTCCTGGATATGAAAATAAAGGGTGCAATTATGTAAATATGGCCCATAATATGGTTATTTCTTCATTACTGCTTCATTCAAAAGAGAAAAAAATGTTACAAAAACTGAGGTATTGATGACGAACAGGTTCAAGCAATTTTCTTTATATTGCTCTATATTATTACGCTGTACAAAATGGGGTGTGCGGCCGGAGCTGCATGCTCCATTGTGTGGACTGACATTTCTCTGCGGCCGCTATTCAATAAATAGTGGCCACAGAAAACTGACATGTCAGTTTTTCATGCGGCCGGATGGAATCCCGACCAGAGCGTATACTGTGTTTATACGCTCTGGACGGGATTCCATTCATTCAAATACAACGTATGTTTAGCATAACATTGTTGCAAATTGCCATGATTTATGCTAAACATACGTTGTGTGAACATGGCCTAAGGAATACTATACTATCGTTGCTGTAATGTTAACATTCCAAATGTTCCAAAAACACAATTATATGCAGAGAGACTTACTGGTCAGTAATAGGGGTGTAATATAAATTATGGGTCCCGAATAACTGGCAACAATAGGCTTCAATCGGCAGGAAAAATTATTAATCAGTAATAGTGGTGTAACATAAATTGGGAGATCAGTAACCATCAGTAATGGTTCTCTTTTACAGTTCTTTTACAGTTTTTCTCCTCCCTCTTTCTTTCACTACCAGTTTGCTTCTGCCTCTCTAATGCCCTAATCTTTGATCTGTTTTTTTTTGTTTGTTTGTTTTTTCAGACCTTTATAATTTATTTTCTATCATTTGCATCCTTTCCATTAAGGCCACGTTCACACTACATATATTTACAATAAACAATGTTGTTGCATATCGTAACAATGGCCCTGTTCATTCTTAGTGTGGCCTTACATTAGATTCTATAGAACAACGGCCGTAGTGTATAGACTGACATGTCTATTTTGTGCGGCCGCTATTCAGTGAACAGCGGCCACACAAAATAGACTGTGCACACAATGAAAAGTACGGCTCCCGGCCTTACTTTACATTGTGTTTTATGGATAATTGAAGTGCGGGCACGCCCGAATGTGCCCCCGTTCGAATTCAGATGAAGTGATGTTCACTTGGCCGATACTGCAGTGAACATCTCAGACAGTGGTCATTCTGTGACATGGCCATGTCATACAACGGACGCTGTTTATGCCATGTGTGAACATGGATAAAATCAGTAAAATAGCTGCACAGCCTTTCTCCCTTCCAATTTCTAGGGTTCACTTTTACGCCTCTTTTTTCCCCACATTGCAATTTAACCCTGGTATGCAGGTTGACACCTACAAGTGTTAGTCGGGCTGTAATGAGGAATAGTCACATGACTATACTATGGTATATAATATAGTCACATATCCCAACAAGCCAGTAGTTTTAGATTTTACAGTAATAAACCAAACACATGGGGCTTCATTTTACACAAGTTCATCCAACACATTGCAGTATGTTATTGGCGAGGCTTTCACTCTAATTTTTTGAAGTTTTTATCAAATTTTCAAATGATCAAAGTTTATGTAAATGTATTGTGCAGTTTGAACCCTCTCACCTTATTCATGAAAAGAGGGTGCAATGTGTTAATAAATATTGCACATGCTGCATGGGGAGATTGACTTTCACCCTATAAACCTAGATATAAAGTCACAATTATTTAATATTTAAAATCATACCTTACATTTTCTACAGTTATTCCTCCTGTTTGTATATTTCATTATTAAAGAACTCAAAGGAAGTTTTTTTTTACCAGTTTTTTCTTTACATGATTTCTAATTAGTTGCTGCCCAGCGCTATAATTAAGCAGCATATGTAGGTCACCCAATTGATATCCACACTTGACAATTTCAAGAAAGTAATTTTTATTCCCTCTGGAGGAAAAAACTTGATATACTGAAGCAAAATATCAAAAACATTATAGATTAAAAGCAGCAGAAGAATGTGTAACATGGTTAAATAGACAGCATGTTTTCTGAGAAAATGAAGGGGGGAAAAAAAATCTGGATATTTTTAGAAATTCATCTAGCTCAGAGAATCTTATGTAAATTCAGGTGCCTTTGTAGTCTTCAGCAAAGAGATTCTCTATGGTAGCAAAATAGATAAATGGATGAATAAATAAATGTAAAAATGTTTGCACAATATGCAATCCTAATACAATACAGGGTTCATGATTTGGGTCATTGACCTGTCATAGACTAAATTACAGTTTGTAAATTGCGGCAACAAGTGACTATTATCTCCATAATGCAAATTGGCATACACTATCTATATTTGTTATACTTTTTTTTTTACTTATTTTTCATTCTAATTAGACATGCACAAATTTATTCACACTATATTGGATTTGGTACACCTTCTGCTTTTTAGGGGAAAACCCCGGACAAAGCAGGAATTCCTCCCATTTTACCAGGAGTCCCGACTCCTATACAGTTAACAGTGGTGTGCTATGTTGTTTACTGCTGTGCATTGCCACCTAAGTCTTTGCATTCTATGTAAAGGAGGGTGCTTTGCCAAATATGAATCTGCAATTGAATCCAAAACGATAGTAGATGATTCTAATGAAACCTTCCAAAATGAATTTTAAGGGTTTTGCTCATTACTATCAATAACTAAGCTTAAAGTGTATGTCCAGTGAGAAGAAAAACAAAAACCTTCACAGTGCTCTTATACTGGCCATACATTTCTCCTAGATGACCAGCTTATCCCCCTTTTGCACTTATGTTCATGTGTACTCAATATAGAGAGGAAGGGAAAGCCACTGCCAGAACAGAAGGGTTGGACAGTTAAAGGGGTTATCCAGCACTACAAAAACATGGCCACTTTCCCCCTACTGTTGTCTCTAGTTTGGGTGGGGTTTTGCAACTCAGTTCCATTGAAGTAAATGGAGCTTAATTGCAAACTGCACCTGAACTGGAGACAACAGTAGGAGGAAAAGTAGCCATGTTTTTGTAGCACTGGATAACCCCTTTAAAAATCAAACTACCTTATCATTCTTTCCCCAAACTTTTTTTGGGCAGTTTGACATCTTTATGCTATTTTTCCCCTTTAAAGGACAAGTTCCATGAAAAACTTTTTCCTAGTAATTGAAGCACATTACAAAGTTATATAACTCTGTAATGTGCTTCAATCACCTATCTGCCTCCCTTCCCTGTCTTTTCCCCCCTCCACCTCCCACCAGGAAGTGTCCTAACTCACACAGACCTAATTACTGTCGTCACCCGTCACCAAGCTCTTCTCTCAGCTCCTTCTCCTGTTACAGAAGCCCCCCTCCCTAGTCCAAGTGTCGGCTTGCAGTTGTTCAGCCAATGGGAGCTGAGCAAGCTGAGTCACCTGACAAGGCAGGGGAGGGGGGGCGGGGGGCTGCTGTAACAGGAAAAGGAGCTGAGAGAAGAGCTTGGTGACGGTGACGACAGTAATAAGGTCTGTGTGAGTTAGGACACTTCCTGGTGGGGGGTGGAGGGGGGAAAAGACAGGGAAGGAAGGCAGATAGGTGATTGAAGCACATTACACAGTTATATAACTTTGTAATGTGCTTCAATTACTGGGAAAAAGTTTTTCATGGCACTTGGCCTTTAAGGCTTATCTATTTGTGTGGCAGATGTATCCTCCTCATTCACTGAAAAGGAATTTCTGTAATTGGTTACATGGAAAGATGAGCAAAAGCCTCAGCCCCTATAAATGTTTATACAATTATGATAGCTAATTTTACACTTGCAACCTCTTCTTCCCCTTTCACACTGTAGAAAAACTACTTGCTTGAGTGTAGAGGCTGCTGTGATCAAAGGACTTTGTTAGCAAGTAAACTGTTGTGCTTCCCTGTTTGGTTAAGTTTTTTCTTGGTCTTTGGCCATGTTTGCACATCATTCGCACACCATTTTTACTGGACGGCCACCAATTACAAAGGTTAAGGACTTTATTTTACAACAATAGCTGGTTTTATGCCAATAACAACCGTTGTTGTAAAGTAAAGGCTGTTATTTGCCATGAAATGCATTATGCATTTCGAAAATATGTAGTGCTTATAAGAAATGTTTATTCAGAATTTATAATGTGAGAACACTTCCACAGAATTACATTAGCTTCATATTTTGTACAGATTACGTACAGACAAAATATGCCTCAGGCTTTACCCTGGGCAAGGAAGGTTTGGGAACATATATATTATGAAAACACTAAACACACTAAAACACTGTAAATAAACACTGTAAAAACAAAAAAAAAATTCAAATTTCTCCACCTTTTTTTTTTTTTTATTTAACTGCATTCAATATAAGACAAGGACCAAAGTATCATAGAGAATCTGTTAAATATCTGGCAAATGCTACCATCCCACTTCCAGGAAATGTTACCCTTATCTTCTTACCCACAGACAATAGTATATGTAATTACTTAAAAGTGTCCCAGTCGTTATAACTTTCAAAATCTAAATCTAAAACAGTAGATGTGCAATAAAGCAAGTTTGCAATATACATTCATAATTTTTGTTGTTGTTGTTATACTGTAAAACAAAGCTGTACTTACCAGAAATCCAGGTCCAGTCTCCTGAAGGCAGATTTTCAGATTTGTGCTGGTTGTAAAAAAAAGACTAAACACAGGAATTCTGGCCAGTACAGAGAGTCACGCCTCAATGTGCCCATCAATCACATGACTGCCTTCTCTCTGTGAGCGCTCAGATAGCCGGAGAAACACAGGACTTCCTGTTTTCTGACTGCTTCCTGTTCTTTGAGAAAAAAGAATCAGAAAACAGGAAGTGCCGTATTTTTCATGACAACAAAAAATTAAATAATGAATGTATATTGCAAACTTGCTTTATATCATATCTACAGTTGATTTAGATTTTAAAAGTTATAACAACAGGTACACTTTAAGACTTGCCACACCCCAGTGTCTGCTGCGTGATACTGGATATTTTAGTCTAGCTACTATTGAGATAGGGATTCTACATTTGTACCGCAAGCATGTCACATACTTAAAATGTGGTTTTGACAAACTGATGTTAGTCATGAAAATGAGCTGACAACTTTGAAATATCGCTTCTCTTCAGGCTAGAAATTTTTTTTAATGTTTTCAGCGGATGACATAACAGAAAATGATAAGAGCAATTCGACTTTTACATTTAGTTTTGACAGTATTTGTTAACTGAATATTGAATGCTATATGTGTTTTGATTTTATAATCTCAGTATGTTTGTGGACTAAAAAAGTCATAACAATTCTTTATGCCGATTGAACACATGACAATTTTTCAAAATGCTACAAAAATACGGAATATTCTTTCCATAATAATCCTTAATACATCTTAATAAATTAAATCAGGTAATAATAGTTATTGATAATTATCAATCATCTGATCTATACCCAAGATCAAGAGATTCCACCCTACCTGTGAAGCATTACAAAACCTCTGGTCTCAGTTATTGAGAACCAACTACTATGGCAGCGTTCACTGCCTAGAAGAACATAAAAGACTTTAAAGGATTACTCCCTTCTAGGGTAATTCCTGTCCGAGACAAGAACTGTCCGGAGCAGCAGCAAATCCCCATAGAAAACCTTTCCTGCTCTGGACAGTTCCTGTCTCAGACAGAGGTGGCAGCAGAGAGCGCTTTGTCAGTCTGAAAAGAAAACACCACTTCCTGCAGGACATACAGCAGCTGATAAGTACTTGAAGACTTTTTATATAGAATTAGGGATGAGTGAACTTTTGAAAAGTTCGGTTCGGTTTGATCCAGCGAATTTTCGTGAAGAAGTTCGGATTGGTCCGAACCGAACCGAAAACGAACCTTGCTCTAACGGCTGAATAATTGCAGCTACAATAGTGGGAGTGTGATAGGGTATAGTTTCGTTTAGTTGCAGTTGATATTACAATGAAAAAAGTGGGGGGAAAAAAGTGCAAAAATAATGAGGAAAAAAAAATAATTATAAAAATAATAATAAAATATAGTAAATAAAAGTGCCAAAATAGTGACAAAAAATATTGAAAAAAAAAAAGCTTACAAGGAGGATGCGGCAGCACTTGATTGCACCCAGGCCAGTATTGTTTAGAAGAGACAAGTTGAGCAGCAGGAGGAGGCAGCGGTTGATTGCTCGCCTCTCAGGCTAGTATTGTTGAGAAGAGACAAGTCGAGGAACAGGAGGAGACAGCAGTAGATTGCTCGCCTCTCAGGCCAGTATTGTTAAGAAGAGACAAGTTTATCAGCAGGAAGAGGCAGCAGTTGATTGTTTCCAGTCCAGTATTATTGAGGAGAGGCTACTTGAGGAGGAGGCAGCAGTTGATCGATTCCAGGCTAGTATTATCGAGGAGAGGCTACTTGATGAGGAGGAGGCAGCAGTTGATCGATTCCAGGCCAGTATTATTGAGGAGAGGCTACTTGAGGAGGAGGCAGCAGTTCATTGATTCCAGGCCAGTATAATTAAAAACAGACTACTTGAGCAGCAGTAGGAGGAGGCAGCAGCAGTTGATTGATTACAGGCTAGTATAATTAAAAACAGACTACTTGAAGAGCAGGAGGAGGCAGCAGTTGATCGATTCCAGGCCAGTATTATCGAGGAGAGGCTACTTGAGGAGGATGAGGCAGCAGTTGATTGATTCAAGGCCAGTATTATTGAGGAAAGGCTACTCGAGGAGGAGGCAGCAGTTGATCGATTCAAGGCCAGTATTATCGAGGGGAGGCTACTTGAGGAGGATGAGGCAGCAGTTGATTGATTCAAGGCCAGTATTATCGAGGGAAGGCTACTTGAGGAGGAGGCAGAAGTTGATCGATTCAAGGCCAGTATTATCGAGGAGAGGCTACTTGAGGAGGAGGAGGCAGCAGTTGATCGATTAGAGGCCAGTATTATAGAGGAGAGGCTTTTTGAGGAGGAGGAGGCAGCAGTTGATCGATTCCAGGCCAGTATAATTAAAAACAGACTACTTGAAGAGCAGGAGGAGGCAGCAGTTGATCGATTCCAGGCCAGTATTATCGAGGAGAGGCTAATTGAGGAGCAGGAGGCAGCAGTTGATTGATTCAAGGCCAGTATTATTGAGGAAAGGCTACTTGAGGAGGAGGCAGCAGTTGATCGATTCAAGGCCAGTATTATCGAGGGGAGGCTACTTGAGGAGGATGAGGCAGCAGTTGATTGATTCAAGGCCAGTATTATCAAGGAAAGGCTACTTGAGGAGGAGGCAGAAGTTGATTGATTCAAGGCCAGTATTATCGAGGAGAGGCTACTTGAGGAGGAGGAGGCAGCAATTGATCGATTCCAGGCCAGTATTATAGAGGAGAGGCTATTTGAGGAGGAGGAGGAGGAGGCAGCAGTTGATCAATTCCAGGCCAGTATAATTAAAAACAGACTACTTGAAGAGCAGGAGGAGGCAGCAGTTGATCGATTCCAGGCCAGTATTATCGAGGAGAGGCTTATTGAGGAGCAGGAGGCAGCAGTTGATTGATTCAAGGCCAGTATTATCGAGGAAAGGCTACTTGAGGAGGAGGCAGCAGTTAATCGATTCAAGGCCAGTATTATGGAGGAGAGGCTACTTGAGGAGGAGGCAGCAGTTGATCGATTCAAGGCCAGTTTTATGGAGGAGAGGCTAATTGAGGAGGATGAAGCAGCAGTTGATTGATTCAAGGCCAGTATAATTAAAAACAGACTACTTGAAGAGCAGGAGGAGGCAGCAGTTGATCGATTCCAGGCCAGTATTATCGAGAAGAGGCTACTGGAGGAGGAGGAGGCAGCAGTTGATTGATTCAAGGCCAGTATTATCGAGGAAAGGCTACTTGAGGAGGAGGCAGCAGTTGATCGATTCAAGGCCAGTATTATCGAGGGGAGGCTACTTGAGGAGGATGAGGCAGCAGTTGATTGATTCAAGGCCAGTATTATCAAGGAAAGGCTACTTGAGGAGGAGGCAGAAGTTGATCGATTCAAGGCCAGTATTATGGAGGAGAGGCTAATTGAGGAGGATGAGGCAGCAGTTGATCAATTCCAGGCCAGTATAATTAAAAACAGACTACTTGAAGAGCAGGAGGAGGCAGCAGTTGATCGATTCCAGGCCAGTATTATCGAGAAGAGGCTACTTGAGGAGGAGGAGGCAGCAGTTGATCGATTCCAGGCCAGTATTATAGAGGAGAGGCTATTTGAGGAGGAGGAGGCAGCAGTTGATCAATTCCAGGCCAGTATAATTAAAAACAGACTACTTGAAGAGCAGGAGGAGGCAGCAGTTGATTGATTCCAGGCCAGTATTATTAATTCAGGCACGATCCATCTTCACAAACATCAGCATCTCCACACTGTGGCAAGAGAGCCTTGTTTTTTGCGGTGTTACAATGTTACCTGCTGCACTAAATACCCTCTCTGACGCCACACTACTGGCTGGGCAGGACAGCAGAGCCAAGGCAAACTCTGCCAGTTGAGGCCAAATCTCCAGTTTTTCTGCCCAGTACTGCACGGGGTTGGTGACACTTTGGGGCAGGGTGGAATCAAGGTAGGCAGTGACCTGGTGGCTGAGCTCATGCTGGTCCACTCTATGAGTCCGGTGCTGTGTCCTTTCTTCACCAGCTGGCTGCATGAAATCGCTCATGAGGGCTTGCAGGCTGTAGCGACTTCTGACGCCTCCACTAGTGCTGGTGGGAGTGGAGCGCGCTGGTCCCCCCCCCCCCCCAGAAGATGTTGTCTGGGAACCTGGCTGGTCTCGCAGTTAAGTTGAGACCAACTGACTGGTGAGCATGTCCCTGTAGTACACCAGTTTAGCCTCCCTCTGTGATGGCGGGAAGAATTCGGCCACTTTGCGGCAGAAGCGAGGGTCCAACAGGGTGGCCAGCCAGTATTGGTCCCTCTTGCGGATGTCCACAATCTGGCTATCATTCCGCAGACACTCCCGCAGACACCTTGCCATCTGCACCAAGGACAATGACCGCCTCTCCTCTCCACTGTCCTCGGTATAGTTCCAGGGTCTGCTGGGGTCTTCCTGCTCTTCCTCTACCACCTCATCCTTCATCTCCTCCTGTGATGGAGAGGCAGAGAAGCCAGGTGGCGGTGTGCGGAATGACTGGGCGTATACATCTTCCTCCTCCACAACCTCCATCTGCACTTCATCCAGCTCTGGGCTCAAGGCGATGTTCAGCCTTGGAGTCGTGGCCTGGTAATCCTCGGTGTTGATATTGGTCAGCGCACTTTCCAGAACATGGAGGAGTGGGATGATGTTGTTGATCCCATAGTCCTGCCTGCTCACAAAGAGAGTTGCGTCCTCAAAAGGGATCAACAATTGGCAGACTTCCCGCATTAACTTGCAGTGTGTTACTTGGAAGTCGCAGTGTGGTGTGAAGCTGCCTGATTGCCCCATGAGGTAGTCTGTTACGGCTGATCTTTGCTCGTTCAGGCGGTCGAGCATATGGAGGGCAGAATTCTAGCGGGTTGGCACGTCGCAGATTAGCCAATGTTGGGGCATACCGCGCTGTCTCTGGATTCTGAGCAGGGTGTTCCTTGTAGCGTAGGAGTGGCTGAAATGTTTGTACACTCTACGTGATATCCTCATAAGGTCATGTAGTGCATGAAATGATCGGTGAAACCTGTGCACTATGAGGTTGATCACATGTGCCATACAAGGTGTATGAGTCAGCCCTCCCCGCTGAACTGCAAAGACAATGTTCATCCCATTGTTCGCTACGACATTTCCCACCGTTAGTCGACGTGGGGTCAGCCATTCAGCTTTCTCCTCCCTGATGGTCCGGAGGAGCTCCTGCCCACTGCGGCTTCGTTCACCCAGGCTAACCAAATTGAGGACAGCCTGAGAGCGGCGGGCCTGACATCGGTGGTAAGACACTGGGACAGTTTGGACTGCAGTGGTGGTGGAGGCAGAACTTGTGTTACCCGCTGCTGGCCCCCTAAAGCACCGTGGAGGTGAGAGTGGCAAGAATGGGCCGACTTCATGATGGTCTCCTGGGAGGATGTTGACCCAATGGGCAGTAACGGACATGTACTGCCCTTGCCCATAATTAGAGGACCAGACATCAGCACTGAAGTGCACAGTCTTGGACACCGAGAGTCCCAATGAGTCACCAACCTTTCTCTTCACATAACTGTGCAGTGATGGGACAGCTTTGCCAGAGAAGTAGTGGCGACTGGGGACTCACCATCTGGGGTGCGCACACGCCAAAAAAACCTGAAAGGCTGGGAGTCCACAACATTAAAAGGCAGGGACTGAAGCACCAGCAGTTTAACCAGGTGTCCGGTCAGTTTCTGTGCCATGGGATGGCTGCTAGAGTACACCGGACGTTTGGCCATGGACTCAGGGTCAGGGATTACTGCCTCATTAGGGGTGTAGATGGCAGGGAGACTGTGCTGCTGCTGGCAACTGAGGCTGATGAGGCCTGAGTTCCAGTGAGAGGATGCTGCATGATGGGATCTGCAGTGTATGGTGCATCCTGACAGGAGGTGGTATTGGGGTCACGTTTTTTTCAGGCCTGTTGGTGTTGCCTTTCCATGTGCTTCCTCATGGATGTTGTCCCAAGATTATCACCCCTGCCACGACTGACCCTCTCATTGCACAGCAGGCACAGAGCGATGTGCTTATCTGTCCCCAGCCGAAAGAACTGCCAGACAACAGAGAACCGTGGTTTGCTGCCAGCCACGGGGGGTCTTGCTGGTTGTTCACTGCTACCGCTGCCTGAGGGTCCCCTCTCAGGACCAAGGCTTGGAGGTAATGGACTCTGCCTGGTAGATTGTCTTCTACCCCTCCCTCTTGTGCCTCTTTTCCTTGCACCAGTGGGATGTTGCTGTCTCGGTAGCACCTCAATTTCCTCCCCTGATGACGCTGAGGATAATGGTGCTTGGGGACGCCACGTCCGACCAGCGACATCATCATCACCACCACTGCTACTGTCCTCCAGTGGCTGGGACAGGATCTCAGGTGTGGCACTGGATGCCTCTCCCTGGCTTACAGCCAACAACTCCTCTGCAGTTTCTGCATGTTCCACCTGCTGCCTTTGGGGGACTACCTCCTTCTCCCCATCATCACTAAAAAGTGGTAGAGAATCCAAAGGCAGATCAAGATTTGCCAACAGTTCCCTGGCAGAAGGTGCCCCAGAGGTGAATGGCATAGTAATAACAGGGGAAGGGGAAGAGGACTCTCGCTGACCGTCCCATGTAAGGGTGGTGTCGGATGATCCAGCCGACCTCATTTGGGAGCTTTGGGCGGTGGAAGTGGAGGATTGGGTAAGCCAATCTAGAACCGCTGGCTGTGTGGTTCTTACAGAACCACTGGGTGTCTGGGGTAGCTGCACCCTGCTGCCACGCCTGTTGCCCCGGCTGCCACGCCTGTTGCCCCGGCTGCCACCGGGCCTGGTGCTTCCACTTCTCCTAGCCTCACCGCCTGTTGCAGTCCCTGCCAGTGAAGTGCTGGATGTAGGACGCCCGGACATGGTTCTTCTGTTGGGGGAAAATGAAAGAAGTTACTGGCCGCAAGGCACAAACTTTCAATGACAATCTTAAGGGTTGGCGGCACCCAGCAAAGTAGCAATGTACAGGTAATCACAAACAAACAACCTTTTTTAAAAAAGAGTTTTTTAGGTTTTTTTTAAACAACTTTGTGGGTTGTAGCTATATGGGGTTGACAGCACCCAACAAAGCAGCAATGTACAGGTTCTATAAAAAACGAACAAACAATCAACCTTTTTTTTTTTTTTAAGTTTTTTAGTTTTTTTTTAACAACTTTGTGGGTTGCAGCTATACGGGGTTAACAGCACCCAACAAAGCAGCAATGTACGGGTTATCTATCACAAACGAACAAACAACCTTTTTTTTAGTTTTTTTTTTTAACAACTTTGTGGGTTGCAGCTATACGGGGTTGACAGCACCCAACAAAGCAGCAATGTACAGGTTATCACAGACGAACCAACAACCTTTTTTTTTGTTTTTTTGTTTTTTTTTAACAACTTTGTGGGTTGCAGCTATACGGTGTTGACAGCACCCAACAAAGCAGCAATGTACAGGGTAGCACAAACAAAGAGTTTTTTTTAGTTTTTTTTAATGAAGTTTTTGGTTGCAGCTATACGGGGGTTGAAGGCACCCACCACAGCAGCAACAACTAGCGTCTCCTCTCTTTCACAGAACTGTAGCTGGTTCTGACTCTTTTCACTTTTTTTACTTCCTATCTCTGCCTATCTCTCCCTCTCTCTACCTCCCTGTAAATATCTACTTGTTTGCCTATCTTTCTATGTGCTTTCCCTCCCTAACTAGCACAAAGCTCCTCTCTCTCTGCAGTCTAGACACACAATGAGAAAGAGCATGGACGCTCAGGCACTTCCTGTTCCTGTAGTGACGTCACACACCTTGATATTCACATAATAACAGGATAAAAGGGATTATAGGAGTAATAATTCCTTACATCCTCTTCCATTCTGTGAAAACAATACAGTTTTGCGACGCCGTTGCGGTTTTAACGAACTTCGCAAAGAACTTTTTGCAAAGTTCGGAACGAATCTGGTTCGTAGCGGTTCGGTTCGCTCATCCCTATATAGAATTAAATTACAAATCTATATGACTTTCTGAAACCAGTTGATTTGAAAGAAAAACCCCTTTAACTTGTCTATTGTTATAGACCTCAGTTAAAGCTGAGTGAAAAATATTTTTGTGTATGAGACATTTATTTTCACAAGGACATAAAAGTCAAAATGATTTTCTGAACGCTAAAAGATAGGAAGCCACCAATTGTAAAAGAATAGGATTGAAATTTACAAATAGGTCACGCTGGACTTACTGAGATGGTCAACACAGCTTGACTAAGTCTGAAAAATAGTAAACAATTGACTGATCAAGGGCAAGTCTTGTATAGAACCGACTGACTCAAAATCACTTTGATATCATATTTCCGAGAGACTATTTTATGGCAGTCTTACATAACTGCTGTGATTGCAATTAGAAATGATTCTCATACCGCAAGTGTATATCATACAAAAACATGGTAGATGTATATAAGTAGTGAGTCGTATAATGATACTGAGAATTTCATTATGACATATTTAAATGGGTACTCGATTAAAATGTTTTTAAAGGAAAGTTCGGCTAAATTTTTTATTAAAGTTTTGTATTGCCTCCTAAAAGTTATACAAATCACCAATATACACTTATTATGGGAAATGCTTATAAAGTGTTTTTTTCCCTGCACTTACTACTGTATTAAGGCTTCACTTCCTGGATAAATGGTGATGTCACGACCCGACCCCCAGAGCTGTGTGGGCTGTGGCTGCTGGAGAGGATGATGGTATGGGGATGCTCAGTGTCCCTCCAGTGCCCTGTGTCCCTCATTGTCCCCCTGCCATCATCCTCTCCAGCAGCCACAGCCCGCACAACTCTGGGAGTCAGGTTGTGACATCACCATGTTATCCAGGAAGTGACATCACCATGTTATCCAGGAAGTGAAGCCTTGATGCAGTAGTAAGTGCAGGGAAAAAAGCACTTCATCTGCATTTCCCATAATAAGTGTATACTGGTGATTTGTATAACTTTTGGGGGGTGGGGGGCAATACAATACTTTAAAAATTCTTCTCCTTTAAATCAACTGGTATTAGAAAGTTATACAGATTTTTAAATTATGTTGTTTTTTTTTCTTTAAATTTTTAAATATAAGTAATTTACAAATCTGTTTAACTTTCCTACACAGTAAATACCATAATAACACACAGAAGCAAACAGTATCCTGCTTACAAACTAATGACAGTATGTCTCTTGGCTTGACTTTGCTTAAACTAGTAAATAAGCGTTCTGTATGTTAATGTCTGCCGTATACTGAAAAGGTGGATAAGAGGCTATCTCCACCAAACTGAAATTGGATGAGTATATTAACAATAAAATCTGACCTTTTACTCTTATCGATCCTTTCTTGCCAACTAAGTAACACTGTTTCTGAGTAAAGCTGACTTATTTATCTAATATACCTAGAGTTAGGAATGCAAAAATCAATCAAAATGGTAAAACATCTATTTAATAGTCACTGCATTTTCAACAAACCTAGCATAAATCAATAGTACAAGTGAGTCTAAGAAACTTTGTAATACATCTTGTTGCAAAACAAACCAACCAACAAAAAAAAACAACTCATTTTCTCAACATAAAAGCTTCCTCCTCTCGTGCCTCCTGTTCTGATCATATATTCTAACTATCAAATCAATCTTGGGAGAAAAGATAGACTATCATCTCTCTGAAGGATCAGATTACATGCTATCCTTAGAAGTAGGGTGAGGGGAGAGGGTCAGCTGCTCAAGTGAGACAAGGGCATTGTTGAGCTACAGCTCAGTACTAATGTATAATGTCCCATGGATCCGTGGGTGTTCTACTAAGATAAAGTGGATCTTCTTTTCTCTTTGTATGGTAGTCTATATCTACTTTGGAATGAAGCACAAAGAAAACTAAGAGTTGGGACGCGTATTCAGTCACTGATTGGCTGAGCTGCCATTTCATCAGTCCGGACAGGCCTTTTGCCCCAAGTTGTGATGTCATTACAACTCAAGGGGACAATGCCTTCTGGCGGGAGTCCCTGGGCCGGTCCCACTAATCACCGTGGGCACAGGGAGAGGTAATTCAAGGTGGATGGCTGAAAAAATCTAATCTGAGGACAAGATTGGTGCTGTATTTTGAAGAAAGCGTTCATGTTTTTTTACACCTAGAAACCCCTTTAATATAAGGGAGACTGTCTGATCATCAATGGTTTCCTCTGTACTTTATGGCAGGTAAGAAGTGCCATAAATACTGTAAGTACAGCGTCCAAGAAAGTTGCAGGGATGCTGAAATCAGAACTGTGTCTGTATGTCACAACTCACCTTGTCAGCTTCCACCCTGCATAGGGAATATTCTGCAGCTGTGGATTCTCAAGGCTTTTGACTACACCCAGGGAAAAAGTTTGCTAGAGGCTTTTGGAGTGACACCCTGGGCAGGGTGTTTGTCACACAGGCCAATACATCAATCAGCTGAGGGAGTCTGATTGATGTCCCTCACCTTCCAAATCATAACAGATCCACTTCAGGCTGGGGCTTACATCAGGGGACAGGACTGTAGAGATAATCTCTCCATAGCTGTAACCCCTCTCTCCCCAGACAGAGAGTGCTGCATGTATGTGCCCACATCTGCCCTGTTCGGTCCTTCATGCTCCCTGCAGTCTCTGTCAGGCCTTGTGTTTCCCATCCTCTCCATTCCTGACATAATATGCCTGTACTTGCACTCAGCTATACACACTGCTATAATGTGCCTGCTTTCACACTCAGCCATACACACTGCTTCTATAATATGCCTGCACTTACACTCAGCTGTACACACTGCTGCTATAATGTGCCTGCATTCACACTCAGCTATACACACTGCTGCTGTTTCTTCAGGTTTATGCACTTACTATATATTATACTCCACATGCTGATTGCTATACTGTACAGTAACTTATAATACAACACAATCAGCTGTTTCTAAATGTTTGTTTCATTTGCTTTACACGTTATTCCGAATAAAAATTCATTATTTTTGGGGTGTGGAACCAATTGTCTGCATTTCAGTGATTTCTTATGGGAAAATTTGCTTTGATTTAAGAGTGATTTGGATTACAAGCGCTGTCGCGGAACGAATTATGCTCGTAATCCAAGGCACCACTGTACATGTCTAAAGTTTCCTCAATAGGTTCCACTGATTTTAATAGGAAGAAACAGAAGCGAATCTGGTAAATCAAGATTCACTGCAAATCGCTTTGTCAATTTGTTTCATTCTACAAGGCGAATTCCAGCAGATTGGTTAAGGAAATTCGCAAAAAAACGAAACGGCGGCCGCACATGCTGTCTGGAGCATCATTGGAGCGTGAGAAAAGGATTAACCATAATCCCTAGAGCCCGTCCAATCAGCTGCATCCCCTCTGTGATGTCAGCACCTCCCCCTCTTCTCTATATGAGGCGGTTCGGTAACAGAGGTGGCCAGTCAGCTGTGTGTGGTGGAGAGGGCAGGATGACAGCAGGCTGTTAGAACAGAGCAGGGAGAGACTAACAGAGTGATATAGGGAGAGAGGAGAGGAATGGCAGAAACTGGATGATTGACTGGCTGATTGACTTTTTTTTTTACACTTTTACAACAACATGCTTCAACAAACTTGCCCTTCTGTAATAGTCCTAGTACTGTAGCATCTATAGTTTTGGCTGTTGTAATGAAATTTGTTAAGATTTGGGCTATGTTCACACTGCGTACGAATCCGTATGCAGTTCTTACGCCGCCGTACATGTGCGGCTGAAACTACGGGCGTGCGAAAATTTGACATGCGGCCGGATGCGTACGCATTGCGAACATACGCCCGTAGTACAGTTATGCTTACCTAGCTTGTTTCGAAGCGATCTGAAGCAGGTCATTTACTTGGAAATCTTCGCCCAGCCCAATAAAACTCACAGAACCTTTTGTATCGAAAAATCAAGTTTAATTTGACTGAAATAAGTACTTCGTACGGGACCGCATGTAAATCCACGGCCGTGAGTTTGAACATTTCCGTCCTCAAACAATGCTCGTTTGCACATTGATTTGATAATAGACATGTAATTTATTCTCATATAATCTATGCGGAATTATATTATCTTTTCTAAGCCATAATCCTGATTAGCCCCACAGAACAGGGTTATAGTTCATCCAATAAAATATACAGCATAAAGTAAAATACAGAGCTGAATTGTCATCACATATCTTGCAGCATATTTTTCTGAATGAAAAATATGCCATGGGATCATAACTGATATCCGAGTGGAGTTTATTGGACAACTCTTCTTCATCTGATTCCCAGAAAACCAAGTAATCACAGAGGTTCTGGTCATTTGTTACTGTTGCTTCTCCCTATTCCCCTGCACAACAGCCATTTACTACTTCCTTTTAAATCAATGTGCAGGTTAATAAAATGATGGGTACAGATGTATCATATCTGATATCTTCCCACCGGTTGCACATTATTTATATATATATTACCATACATTTATTTGTGTACATACAAAGGTGTAAATGCTTCTATTTCTCCCTTTGACATTTCTAAACTACATTGAACCGAAATGTAAAAATTGGCAGGAGGATGATTTACGTATGATGTAATGACAAAGACAAATTCATATAATAGAACAGTTTGTCATTATTATTACTGTAGAGAAGATTGAAAAAAAAAAGTTGTTGATTTAGCAATATAGACTCAAATTGTTCCCATGTTGCTGTCTCTTCTTGTTGGGTCAATACATTTTTCTCCGATGGAAACTTCAAGTTTTGATTAAATGTCATGGAGAAAAGATGAACATTCTTCTAAGCCTTATATAATCTCTCTAGGTACTTAATTCATTCAATGGTGAGCTGCATATATATAGCATAGTCTATCAGAAAGAAGAGAGTATCCACATCTGTCTTTGCTGGGCATTAGCCGAAGTGCAGATCTCGCTACTTTAACATATGCTTCACCAAGGTCACTGCAAATAAAACACTTATCACTAGCACTTTCTGGAAGTAATTGCTGCTAGGTTTATAAATAACTCTGCTTGCTTTGATTGTAATTTTTTTTTTTTTTTTAATGAATAATTTATTAAAACTCGTGCAAAGGAAAATTGCAGTTGCCAAAGGAAACTAATCAAGTTGCATCTTTCTTATAAGAAGAGCCCATCAAATGATAGCTGTAGATTGTACAGAAGATTGATTTGTAGATTGTAAGCCCTCACCGGCAGGGTTTTCTCTTTCTATGTATCAATGTGTCATTTACTGTACTCGTGCCTTTATTTTATTTTACATCCTGTAGGTTAACCCCTTATTATCTGAAAGGGGGGCTTTAAAAATAAACTATCATCATCATGATAATAGCTGAGATCTCATTGTGAAACTATTCCTCTTTTCCTTAGAATTTTTTCCCCATAATGTGTCTTTGTTACTAGTAGTGATGAGCGAATAGCGAAATATTCGAATATTTGATATTCGTACGAATATTCGATATTCGAATATTCGATCAAATATTCGATCCCATTAAAGTCTATGGGAACAAGTATTCGTTTATTGAAAAACATTTATTTGACCACTTGGAGGAAAAAAACGGAAGTAGGGGGATTTGAACGCTTATCGAATATTCAGCGAACTATTCGATAATATGTGATAGATCGAATACCTTACTATTCAATCGAATATCTATTCGATCGAACAGTATTCGCTCATCACTAGTTACTAGACCATATAGCATTATGCAGACTTGTTTGTCTTTAAGGTGTCACTGTCGTTGTACGTAACTTTCAAAATCTAAATCAACAGTAGATGTGATATAAAGCAAGTTTGCAATATACATTCATCGTTTTTGTTGGTGTTATCATGCTGTAAAACAAAGCTGAACTTACCAGAAATCCAGGTCCAGTCTCCTGAAGGCAGATTTTTAGACTTGTAAAAACCAGACTAAACACAGGAATTCCGGCCAGTACAGAGAGTCACGGCTCAATGTGTCCATTAGTCACATGACTGCCTTCTCTCTGTGAGGACTCAGATGTCCTGGGATATACAGGACTTCCTGTTTTCTGACTCTTTTTTTTTTTTTAAACAGTCAGAAAACAGGAAGTGCCGTGTTTTCAATGATAACTAAAAAATAAATAATGAATGTAAATTGTAAACTTGCTTTATATCAAATCTACTTTTTAGATTTTGAAAGGTATAACGACAGGTACACTTATAAAGATGTACAGACCATTGCACAGTATGCTGGGGCTTCATGCTTAGTGCATACAACAGGTGATTAGTTTTTTTTTTCCCCAGCATTTAAAATATTGCCTTTTGATTACTATGCCTATACACTTGTGGTCTGTGGAGATTCTGTTGAGATTTTAAAGTGATTATCGAGCCTTATAAAATGGAAGGCCTATTCTCAGGATATGCTATCAGTGTTGGGTTCTTTACTAACTTTGCTTATTCAATTGAAAGGAGTACTTAACCTTGAACAATGAACAATAGCGTTAAAATGGTATTTACTTTATATAGCAATCCAACCCATTTTCTAGATTGACAAGCTTGTTCAGCTCTCGCAGTGGGAGTGTTGTGAAAGATGGGTGGCATTGCTAGTTAAATATAATTTTAATTCTATTGTTCACGTCTGAAAATCGGCATACACAATCCTTTAAAATGAGCAAACAAGTCTATTCAATCTGTTCAACAGGGCAAGCAAAGCTTTGTCTGGTAACATGGAGCCATGCATGAGAAGATGTAATAATATATGGGAAAGCATCAGCCAGATATCTTTGTTTGAAATGCTAATTGGAGCTTCACAGCAGATGCTTTGGGAAGCACCCATTATGTCACAGGATTTCCCTGCATTGCAGAGCCAACATGAGTTATTTGCAGCTCTAAGCAGTCTTGCTTCTTCATCAGTTATGTGTACATTAAAAAAAAAAAAAAACAGCAGTGGAGATGACAAGATCACAGATTCATAGACAGGGAACCAGTCAATTTATTTTTAATTAATGCAAAATTTAAACATTTAATATGCATCAGTACAATACACATATATCATGTCGGTAATTTAGCATCAAAGGTGGCAGCTTCTTGGACTCTACGGGGGTGTTTGTGGTGCTGAGTGCCAAATAAGCTGCACAGAAGCTAATGGCAATCAGAAGGAAATGGCTTAGTTTAGCTTTGAATAACATAGAACCCCTTCTTGAACTCAAACTATTAGAGTTGATCAAAGTTCAAGCATGCTGGAGTCTGTCAGAACCCGAGTGTGCGGCATTTGATTAGCGGTGGCTGTTGAAGTTGCATGCAGCCCTAGGGAGCTCTAGTATCCATGTTTTCCAGGCAGCTTTAGGGCTGCAGGCAACTTCAGCAGCCACTGCTAAAAAAAAATGCTATACACTTGGGTTCAGACGAACTCAAGCATGCTCGAAATTTGTTCAACTCTACTAACTATTAGAGATGAGCAAACCTCGAGCATGCTCGAGTCGATCCGAACCCGAACTTTTGGCATTTGATTAGCAGTGGCTGTTGAAGTTGGATAAAGCCCTAAGGCTATGTGGAAAACATGGATATAGTCATTGGCTGTATCCATGTTTTCCAGACAACCTTAGAGCTTTATCCAAGTTCAGCAGCCACCGCTAATCAAATACCAAACGTTCAGGTTCGGATCGTCTCGAACCCGAACCCGGTTCGCTCATCTCTACTAACTATCCTTGGCACAGCCCCCCTATCTCCACTTCATTCAAAGTTTACCTGCTTTCTGAAAAATACATAATCAACACCTCCGTGTTGTGAGGATAGTTGTTAATTTTAGGTTACTATCCAGTGCTCTTTAGCGTCACCTCCTCCCTTAAAATATTTCTTATTGATGGGCGGTCAGACTTAAAGGGAAACTGTTAGCTGTGTTTTTCACACTCAGCTTTCACCACTTCATTTTGTACCACTTTAAAACATCTGTAAGCTGTGTGGTCCCGGAATTTAAAGATAAAACATGACCGACAACTAGTCACCTGGTCCAAGACCTGTGCCCAACAAACCGCACAGTCAAGGCTGTATTCATACCTAATGATGGTGACTGACAAGGCAGAGGAGACCCACCAACATCCGTGCCAGGACACGGTAGAAAATAGATATATAATGTGGAAAAAAAAAATCATGTACCACATCTTTTGGTTGAGCCAGTGACAAATAGAGTGATGCCCTCTGGGAGTGATGCCCTAGGGAGATTGACAAGCAGACTTTCAACCCATTGATAGCATGAATGCACTCTTAAAGTGGCAACTCTTGTCTTCTCGGAGAGCTTTACAGTAAGTTTGGAGTGTGAGGGAAACCTATGCAACCTTATGCGTATGTTCTGTCTTCCTATCTGTGCCTTTTTTTAAACCAGGAACCCAGTTCTGCAGTTCAACAATGCTACCACTGAGCCACAGTGCTGCCATCCTTTACCCTTTAGAGGCCAATTTGGACACTCTTAAAGGAAATTCGCTAAACACTTGAAGTCATTAAAGACAACATAGAAGAAAATTGTATTATTTTAGAGTATTGCTATTTATGCTGCATAATATTCAGGTTGTACCAGCTCAGTGCTTATTTCCAAGATGTGGTTATGGCTCGGCTTTGAAAGCGATCTTAGAATAAGTATTCCGATGCCTAGGAAGCAGCTATAAGAAAAATCCAATTAATATGATATTTTTAATGAAGCAAAGTCAGGCAAGTTCACATAAACAACTTACAGTAATTCCGATTCTAAATGGGAAAATCTAATGGCTTAATAATATGTAAGCATAATGCTAATGAAATGACACATTGAGCAGGACATTTTTTCCAATTCATGAAAATATTAACAGAATAAAATATTAAGGGAGCCTTAGGGTGAATTAAACTCAGTAAATGAGAAAGTACTTGCAAATTTCCAATGAAGAAAATTGTATAATTTAACAACTGCAAGTTTTAGTATTTTGTCTCCAGTAATGCATAGATGCAAAAAATGTATATGTTCATCGTACGTGTTGTTTCTTAGATTGTTTTTAATTTGAATAACCAGGATATAGGTTCTTTTTTTTTCAAATATAACGTTTTTATAATGTTTGACACAAAATAAAATTTTAATGTTTATTATGAATTTTCTGTATATAAAGAAAAATAATGAAAAATATTCCATTGTTTGTTGTTAATGCCTGTAATAAAACCATGCACCAGGTCAATGCAGGGCCAGATAAAGAACCCTGGGCAAAGCATTATTTAAAGGCACCCTATGCTGTTCAAAGCAGGGATGGGAAACCTTCGACAATTCAGCAGTTGCAAAACTACAACCATCATGCCTGGACAGTCAAAACTTTGGCTTTGGCTGTCCAACCGTGATGGGAATTGTAATTTTGTAGCAGCTGGAGGGCTGAAGGTTCCTCATCCCTGTTCTAAGAGATAATAAAACATCATACAGGCTCAACTATACCGGTTCATAGGTAGATTTACATGCCATGCCCGATTCCTTTATAACCATGTGAGAAGTACATGTGCACATCTACTACTATCTACAGCATTCACTGAGGAGACTATCAACCTTTTAAGGCCCTATTCCACGGAACGATTATCGGCCGTTACGGCCGATAATCGTCACGTGGAATTGACTGCAACAATCAGCCGACATTATTCATGTCGGCCGATCGTTGCATTCGTTTGTTCTTTAACATGTTGAAAAACAAACGACTGATACAGCAACGATCTGCTGCCATCGCTCCGTGGAATAGGAGCAGCGGCAGCAGACGCTGCTGTATCCTATGGGCTGCCCAGACAATCAGCGATCCCCTGGGTATAAACCCCCAACGCCCCCCCCCCCCCCAGACTCACCCGCTCGCTGCAGCCACGTGGAATAGTCGGCCCATGGAAAAGGGCCTTTAGCATTGACTGTTGGAGGGCTGAAAAATTGTTTGAGCAGGCAGTCACTCCTGAGAAGCCATTGCATTATCCTGGCTCAGTCAGAGATTGGCTGAACAGGCTGGAGGTGACTGGAGACACCAGAGACCTGTAGGAGGACATTGAGGGAGCGCAGACAGGAGTCCAGAAGTCATCTTTACAAACTTGTTACTAACTTTGCAAAAAGTGCAGTTCGATACCAAACCAAACTTCATAATAAATCTCAGTTCATAAGATTCAGTTTACTCATCTGTAAAGGGAGAATGCTTGGAGTCTAGGGAAGAGGCATGCTATACGCTAATATTACGTATGTCAATAGCTATTGAAATTTTTGAGAGAAGCATATTCATAGATTAATATGCTTCTCTCAAAAATTTAAATAGCTATTCACATATGTAATATTAGAGTATAGCGTGCCCTTCAATGATAGTTTTTTGGGCTGAATGGATTTGAGACATGTTTTTAACATTATCTTGTCTGAGACCAAAATTTTGATACAACAAAGTTTTTCCATTCCATTGCTAATGCAGATTTTATTGTTATGCTGTTAACCATCAATTTAAGGAGGGGAGTAGCAGGCACAGTAAGAGGCTTATCTGGCATGGGAAGAAGGCATACTAAAATTCCAAATGCTGAATCATTCTTTTCCCCAAGATATTCCAAAATGGGAAAGTTGAGGAACCTTAGATCCCACAAAAATTAGTGGTTTAACTGACATGTATCTAGCACGTGTGGTCATAGTAGTTTAAGATAATCATCTTTGAACTGTGTTGCAGGTCTCGTTGGTGAGGTGTCCCATAGGTATTGGTGAGCCATAGAGGCACAGTAAGAGGCTTATCTGTCATGGGAAGAAGGCATACTAAAATTCCAAATGCTGAATCATTCTTTTCCCCAAGATATTCCAAAACGGGAAAGTTGATGTACCTTAGATCCCACAAAAATTAGTGGTTTGACTGACATGTACAGTATCTAGCATGTCTGGTCATAGTAGTTTAAGATAATCATCTTTGAACTGTGTTGTAGGTCTCGTTGGTGAGGTGTTCCATAGGTATTGGTGAACCATAGATGGGAAGACACTTTTGACATATGTTTTATGTACTGTATGTACAGCCCAAGATTTTAATTTCTTAATAGGTTTTAGCCTGCACAATGACCCATGGTGAAGCCCAGGCACCACCATGTTTTTACTGGTGATGCACTAGCATCAATTTGTACTGGGTATAGAAGACCCTAGGAAAAAGATTGAGAAGCCCATTAAACGTTACAGTTTATTTGAACACTTCTTAGTTAGTAAAGACTAGTAATGAGTGAACATGTTTGTAAATGTTCGTAAGAACATGACGCTAATTGTTTTTTCTTTTTTTGCCCCCTCCATTAATCTTCTTGCCGGGCTCTTCTGTGTGCCAGTGATTGCCAGTACATACGCATGGGCCAAAAAAAAAAGATACGCCAATACAACAGAACTTGCAATGGCTCCGCCATTATGGATTTTACACTTTGCACCTAATAATCTGTACGCATGTGCGTAGACTGAAACGTATGCTTCCACTGTACGTTTGTTATTTGTTCATGAATGTTCGGTGAACACAAATCTATCACAATCTTTTTTTTTTTTATGTTTGTGTTAGGGATCTAAACCCGACATCGGACTTTCATCACTAGTAAAGACTTTAATGAAAGTCAGATATTTTAATGTTACTATGCATATCTATCCCGATATGTATTTCTTTGAAAACTATTCTCCCATTAAAAGTGTACACACAGAGTTCTAAGCATTTGTACCCTTTAAGAAAAAAAATGGCTTTGGGTAAAGCATATGATTTATTCCAACACTGATATTTGAATTCAGACAAGCATGTGAAACTTGTATGAACAGAGGCCAATATAATGTATGAAATAAATTGTCATGACAGAGCACACGTTTACTAAGGCTGAATACAAATATAGGTTAGCAGTGACAGCAATATTCTTACTGATACTTTGCATGTGTCAAACAGTCGGAAAGTTTTAGCTACATCTCCATTACTCAGGAGATTGAAATGTTCTTGAGGGACGTACTGTCACTTGGAATTTGTATTTAGCTGTTCATCTTTACATGACATTGTATATTTCTAGTAAATATGTACTGGGACTTATTCCCAATTCTGCCTCTGGACTTTTCATGGCAAAGCCTATTTAGATTTGTCAGAGCAATGTCTTTCTGTAAGAGGAAATTACATGTGCCATGTATTACCGGGCTTCTAAATACAATATCTGCTTAGCAATATAAAACTATATCAGATTAAAAAGCTTTATCTACATAAAGTTTGACATTTGGATTCCCCAGAGATTATTAAAAAAAAAGCGAATGTATCAGCTAGATTTATTTTTACCGATTAGAGCCTGGTACTGAAAGTCCCCCCACCCCCCCTAATCTCTTTTTTGTAATAAAAAATAAATAAATAAATGATATGAAAAAAATGTTCAATATAAACATCATAAACTTAATGTAAACATTGACTTAAATAGTGTGATACTAACTGTAACATTTAAAAAGGCCAAATGCTCCAGTTGGGTGACTGATTAGCACCTGCAACACTTAGCACAGTTAATACATTATGTCAGCTGGAGGCTTTCTGCCAGCCATTTCTATTTTTAAAATTAATTTTTAGTCTAGGACTGGAATACACCTTTAGGCCATGTTCACACAACATAAGTTTAGTATTAATCACGTCCGTTGTTGCCGCTTTGCAACAACGGCCGTGATTAATACTAAACCTACATTCTGCTACAGACAGAGGGAATCGTGGCCAGAGTTTGTTGTTTTACGTGTTCATCTGGCCAATATTGCTTTATCAGCCAGATGAACAGTATTTTAAAGTCATTACAATCCAGCTGCCATATGGGTGTGACTGAGAAGCAAACGGTCGCTGTTTGGAAACAACGGCCGGAAATAATTAACAGGTCAATTATTTACACAGCCGTATATAACAGCCGTTGTTCAATACATTGAACAACAGCTGTTGTTTGCATTGATTTAAATGCAACACTTTTTTTATGACAAGAATGCCCGTTGTTTCAATCGGCAACAACCATCATTCTTGTCATAAAAAATACATTGTGTGAACATAGCATTAAAGGGGTTAGCTCAAGAGTAAAGGCTGTTACTATACATAGAATAGGTGATAGTTCGCCGAATGGTGGATGTCTAACCCCACTGATCACAAAAACAACGGTCAATTGTCGCCAAGTGAATTGAGTATCAGCTAGACCAGGGATGGGGAACGTTCAACCCACCAGCTGTTGCAAAACTATCATTCCCATTTTAAGCATGATGGGAATTGTAATTTTTAAACAGCTGGAGAGTCAAAGGTTCCTCATCTATGAGCTAGATGGTCACACCTTTCATTCTCTATGGGCCTTCCGAACATTGCTGAGGGCTGGACTAGGCTATGCTCAGAAATCCCACAGATGGTCAATGGAGTCACGTACGCTAAGGGACAATTAGATCCATTGATCACCCAGTTATCCACTATTCTGTAGATAGGGGATATCCTTTAATCTTAGTATGACCTTTGCAACACCCTAAATAATTTTAAGGCTATGTTTACACATAGTATATCCGTCAGTCTTTTGGTCAGTCTCTTTTCAACCAAAATCAGGAGTGGATTGAAAAAACAGAAGCTGTTCATATCTTTCCATTATAATTTTGCCCTTTCAGTTCCACTCCTGGCTTTAGTTGAAAAAAGACTGACAGAAATACTATGTGTGAACATAACCCAAAAGCTTTCTACCAGCACTACAGATTGTATCATTTATATCTAATTTCTATTTATCCTTATACATAACTATTTCTTATACAATAACAAATATTAAAGTGAATTGGCAACTATAATATATAAATCCCAAAATGATTTTAGAATTTGTAAGCAGTTAAGGAACTCACCCTAAATTTCATGCTGAAATTATTAACACATTTTTAGACACCCCCATGTATGTCCCAGCACATAAATTAAACATAGGCTATGAACAGAAGCAGCAATATGGCAGAAAATATTTATATAAATCAATTCAATAGTATACATAGCCTTTAATCTTTATCCCTACCAGGAGTCATTGTTTTTCAATCATCACATTTTAGTTAAAAATAAAATCAATATATCAAGGATGCAGATAAAAGTAGATGCAAGCTGATGTAGTTCCTATGCGGAAAGGGTTAATGAGAAAGAAGGAATTTTGAATGATGACGATTTAGAAAGTTGCTTACATTTGCAATTAGGATGCAAGCAAACAATAAAAAAAAATATATCAGAGCAAAGGTGTCCGTAGCCTCTAAAGCAACCATTACAGTTTCAGGAAAAATCAATGTGTGTAGGAAGTAGCTAGAAATAGCTGCATATAAGCTAATGCAGTTCTTATACAGTCATCAAACTTTAATTCCAACTAATTTATTCATCACAGGAAGAATTATACTAATGTTACAGCTTTAAACAAAAGATAGAAAGATAGACATCTAGACTGAACCTTTTTTTTTTTTTTTTCCATCCTAACATGATCCTATAGCAAGGATCTAAGTTAAAGGGATACTCTGGAGGAAAATTGTTTTTAAATCAACAGGTTTTAGAAAGTTGTAGAGATTTGTAAATTACTTAAAAATAAAAAAATAAAAAACAGCATTTATCAGCTGCTGTATGCGCTAGAGGAAGTGGTGTTTTCTTTCCAGTCTGACACAGTGCCCAACTGTTCAAAGCAGGGAAGGTTTTCTATGGGGATTTGCTACTACTGTGGACAGTTCCTTTCACGGACAGTGGTGGCAGCAGAGAGCAGAGAAAATTCCACTTCCCGTAGGTCCTGCAGCAGCTGATAAATACTGGAAGGCTTGGAGGGGATCCAAATGTCAACCAATCGCAAAAAAAAAAAAAAATTGACTAAATTAAAATGAAATAATTTACTAAAATGCTATCTTACCAGGTTGGACACATATCATTGAAATCATTTAGAACATTTTTATTTTAAAAAGGGCCAGTTCACACGGAGTAAAATTTGTGGAATTCAGCGGCAGAACTCTCCGCCGTGGAATTCTGCCTGCCTCAGTGTGACACTGTTTCTCTATGGGAGGGCTCGTGCGCCTCCATTCTTCGCGGTGGTCCGCTCAAAGAATTGACAGGGCATGGAAGGAGTTAATCCACCAGGATATTTAAAGAAACTGTCTTGGAAAGAAAATCCCCATGCATGTGCCTGATAAACAGGAGGGTCTCCTGGTCTGGGAGACATGGCCTTGATGCCCTTTTGTATGACTTCACACAGCAACATCAGCCAAACTCTATAGTTGACCGCTAGATAATTTTCTTTGCAGCATAGGAGTTAAGGATAAGAGTCCTTTTTAGATTTATTCTCCGACCCAGAAGTATATATGACTAGCCCTTTATCTTGCAGTAGTCTGTGCATTAGACCATTGTGTTATGCTCCAGAAAAACAATGGGACACCATCTAGAACCTTCTATAGCTTCCAATAAGTAAATTCCGCTCACAATTCTGTAAGTGCTCCCTTAGTTTATTAACATGCATCTGTTATTGTGTGTTTGAATACAAATGTATGCAAATTTCCTAGATTCCAGAACACACCCTACTGCCAGGGTCATCTAAAAGTATGTCCCTACTGAATTTCTGGGTAGTTTACATAGGATTCTGCTTTTAAAATTGTAATTTTTTTTTTACCATACTTTTTCATCTTATCAGTTATTCTTTGCTGTAATGTTACGATTGTTCTTGAAGTTCCAAGCCTTTCCTTTCCTGTAGATTTTGAGCCTACGTCCGCTATCTTAAAGAGTGTCCACTTACTGTATGAGCAATAAGGTTCCCCCTGAACAAAGAGGCCAATTAAATTCTAATTATGTACAATAAAATTTCATAAATACAAGATCACAGAGGAAAGGGATTGAGGATGAGCAATGCATGAGGGATTTCCTTGGGGAATAATTAGCAACTTTGTGTGTTCCATATAACTGCACCTGTCATCACTTGGAAGCAGATATGATGACAGATATAGTAAATGCATGTTCTGTAGTTAAACAGTTTACAGAAGTAATTAGACTGAGTCGGGTAGATTTCTATCTGACGTTTTCGGCTATAATTGAATAGAACAAATATAGGTCTGTTTAATAAAGATTGCGATAAGTTACTGTTGAAATTGTTAAGACCATGAGTTGTCTTTGTTACTACTATATATACATAAAAAGAAACAAACAAAAAATGTATGCATGGATAACCAATGTTATATATATTACATCAATGTATGATTGGTCGGAGTCTAGTCCATAATTGCTAAATTGTTTATGCGGCCTGTTGCAAAACGAGCCCATCAGATGATAATTTAGCAACTGACCATTCATTGGCTGATCATTGCCCCTATTAAACATGGTGATATTGGTTTATTTTCACAATAATTCCCCGTATAATAGAGCCCTAATATAAAAATGAAGGGGCAAAGAGTCTGCAGCATGAATTTCTGTACCAATTCTCTCCCCCTTCCCATTCTGTGTCAGTTATAGCATTGTTATGCCCAGGTATGTTACTTAATGTTACAAAATAAAATAGTCCTGCATCGAAAGAAAATGTTGTCATAGCAGTTCTGGGTTATATAGGGACAGTTCTGTGTTAGCAAAGAATTCAGAAGAGAAGGATTTAGGTGTAGAACTTTGACAGCCTTAATATGAGTCACCAGTTCAGCCAGGAGGTAGGGAAAGCTAATTAAATGTTTGGCTGTAGAGCAATAGGTATAACCAGAAGGAAGAGGGAGATTGTGATCCCGCTGTGTAGAAGTGTACTGAGACAACATCTGGAATACTCTGTCCACTTCTGGACACCACACCTACAAAAATATATTGATTAAGTAGAATGGGCCCAAAGAGGTGCTAGGTAGGGAAAGTTACTCAAATGTTGGGCTATAGAGGTATAACCAAGAGGAAGAGGGAAATTGTGATCCCAATGTATAGAGCTCTAGTGACATCACATTTGGAATACTGTGTCTGTACTGAGGTTTGTTGGGGGAAAGCTCAGAAGCATCATGAAGCAATATTACTTAAAGAGTAGTAGATGCTTGGAACAAACTTCTAGCAGATGCTGTTGGTAAATGTACAGTAAGCGAATGTACACCTGCCTTGAATAAATTGCATCTACCATAAGATAATACTTAAAGGAGAAGTCCGGCGAAAATTTTTATTAAAGCATTGTATTGCCCCCAAAAAGTTATACAAATCACCAATATACACTTATTACGGGAAATGCTTATAACGTGTTTTTTCCCTGCACTTACTACTGCATCAAGGCTTCATTTCCTGGATAAAATGGTGATGTCACAACCCGACTCCCAGAGCTGTGCGGGCTGTGGCTGCTGGAGAGGATGATTGCAGAGGGACACTGAGGGACACAGGGCACTGGGGGGACACTGAGCATCCCTCTGCCATCATCCTCTCCAGCAGCCACAGCCCACACAGCTCTGTGAGTCGGGTCGTGACATCACCATTTTATCCAGGAAGTGAAGCCTTGATGCAGTAGTAAGTGCAGGGAAAAAAAAGCACTTTATGTGCATTTCCCATAATAAGTGTATATTGGTGATTTGTATAACTTTTGGGAGCAATACAATACTTAAATAAAAATGCTCACCAGACTTTAAAACTCTTTGTTCTAAACATAAGTGAGGATCTTACTAAACAGGCCCCAGTTCATATTGTCACCTTGTTTGATTATTGTCACTTAACAAATTGTCCAAATTCCACAATGTGCACAAACCCAAATTCTGTAAATAGTTTACAGACGCTGGAAGTTGTTTCAGGTCAAGTATTACAAAGTTTAATACTAGAGTACAAATGAGAAAACTTCAGATTTTAGAAACATTTCATAGTTTCCTTCTCCATAATTTATTATAAAGTATTACTTAACGTTGCTAATACTTTTTTTTTTTTTTTTTTTTTTTTTTTTTTAGAAATTCATAGTGTATGGATTAAATGATTAGCTATTTTCTTGTCACCTGTAGAGTTTTGAAATTAGATTTTTTTTTTTTTTTTGCTACCAGAGTGCAGTGAATTACAGGAATTCAGGGGATCATTCTAACAAATCAGTTCAATCAACAGTAGGCTACATATCTAGATAACCTTCAGACTGTTTCCAAGGACTACCAGCAAATTGTGGAAATGTGTGAAATTGCTTACAAGTATAAACAACACAAATTTTACAACTAGACACTAGACATATTATATATTAGCTCATATTTCTTCTCTTTCCTTCCGCAGGGTAAAGCAACAAAGTGTACCCGCTTGATATTTAACTCGATATCATTTCAACCTAGTTTGAATAAAAAAGCTATTGAATGAATAGTAAGAGAACATTGTGTTGTTCTAAAATGAGAATAGTGACATACAGCAGTAACATATGAGAACACCAGAAGTATTTTCTATATTAAACTTCTCTACAAATGTTAAAGCAGGGCCCATCCGTACTCTAAACAGAGGACATCAAAATCAAATATTCATTTTTTTTTTGTCTAGATGAGTTTGACTTCATTAAATTAAAAACATTGTAGAGGTGGTTTGTTCCACCTGCTTCAGGAATAACTGATCATATCCAGGGCTGTATTACCAGCTGCTGCTGCCCTAGGCACTGAACCTGAAGACGCCCGCTCTTCACTCACCAATTAGCATCATGTTTTTTCTAGTTTCAGAACATCATATTGATATCTTATCAGTCTTAGGGTAGCTTCACACGTACCGACTCACAGCGTTAATAATGCTGCGAGTCGGCTAGGTCCTGGCAGACCACTTTCACTACGTACACACAGCGGTCGGAACGACCGCTGCGTGTATGTAATTCTGCCAGCCGCTTAACCCCTTCAGCTCCCGCCTGGCTCCCGCTCTGTATACATTACCTGTCCTCGCTGTATGGGGTGCGTACTGCTCTCCCGCCCGGGCCAATCAGTGGCTGCGGCAGGGCAACACACTGATTGGCCGGGCGGGAGAGCAGTACGCCGGGACCCCATGCAGCGAGGACAGGTAATGTAAACAAAGTGGGAGCAGAGCGGGAGCCGGGCGGCAGCTGAAGGGGTTAAGCGGCCGGCAGAATTACATACACGCATCGGTCATTCAGACCACTGTGAGTATGTAGCGAAAGTGATCTGCCAGGACCTAGCCTACTTGCAGCATTATTAACACTGCGAGTCGGTACGTGTGAAGCTACCCTTAGGCCGCGTTCCCACTTTTTCTTTACGTCACCACATGCAGCAGAAACCAGACCCTCATGCGGTAACCAATAGGCGTATGGCCAATAATCCTGGTAACCGCACATGATTACTGGGGAAGAAATGGGAGTGTGGGTTCGGCCACATGCATTTCTCTACATGTAGAAACATTGTCTGAATCGCATTTTTTATGTTTTCTACACTGCTTAAAACAAATAAATTTCCACATTGAATCAATGATTGGAGCAGTCTGCATATTGTCTGAAGGAATTCTCACAGCATTGGTAGATTGGTAGGTTATTGCTCAAGGCGTCACATTTACCATGGCCACACCAGACCTGAACAACACCACCATACTGGGACTGGATAACACCACCACACCAGACCTGACCAATATCACCATACTGTGACTGGAAAACACCGCCATACCAGACCTGACCAATACCACCATACCAGACCTGATCAACACCACCATACTGTGACTGGATAACACCAATACACCAGACCTGACCAAGATCACCATACTGTGACTGGAAAACACCGCCATACCAGACCTGACCAATACCACCAGACCTGACCAACAACACCCTACTGTGACTGGATAACACTGCCACATCAAACCTGAACAATAGAAGAGATGCAGCGGTCCACATCTGAATTATGGGAGATGGGAAAACCGCTTTAAGGAAGTGTATTGAAGTGATGGTAAACTGTCTAGTTAATAGAGTTCATGGGAAATGATGCATGATAAGCAACTGCAAAGTGCTAGTAAAATATTGCAATTCATAACAATCATATGTTGTAGCTAGAGATGAGCGAAGCAGCTGGAAATTCGTTACTTGAGTTTCGCAAAACGAATCTTAACGAATTAAATTTAAACAGCCAAAGCTGTAGTAGGTAATATACTGGGACTATTACAGAAGGGCAAATTTGTTAAGGCATGTTTTTGTAAAAGTGTCAAAAATTGGAGAATCAAAATAAAAAAAATGTCAATCTGCCAGTCAATTATCCAAATTCCACCATTCCTCTCCTCTCTATCCCTATATAACTCTGTTAGTCTCTCCCTGCTCTCCTCTAACTGCCTGCTCAGATCATGTCGGCTCTCCTCCATACTCAGCTGACTGGTCACCTACGTTAACGAACCGCCTTATATAGAGTGTGAGTGCGAGGTGCTGACATCACCCACAATCAGCCCCCCTATCCTCTCCTCTCTGTCCCTAAATCACTCTGTTAGTCTCTCCCTGTTCTGCTGTAACTGCCTGCTGCAATCCTTTTCTCTCCTCCACACACAGCCGACTGCCCACCTCGGTTTACAAACGGCCTTGTATAGAAGGGGAGGGGGAGGTGCTGACATCTCCCACAATCAGCCCTCCTCTCCTCTATGTCCGTAAATCTTTCTGTTAGTCTCTCCCTGCTCTGCTCTAACTGCTTGATGCGATCCCGGTATCTCCTCTACACACAGTCGACTGTTCCACTGTATTAGCCATGTTCACTACTGGCATTACTTTAATTGGCTGAACAATTAGCGTCATTACGTACGTTAAGTACAGCATGTACAAAAAATGCAACGCAAATTTTCCTACAGTCTTTCCTGATTCTTGTGCAATTTAGTAGGGAGAGTGAAACGAGCAGGGACAGCAATCTGAATTTGGTTAAGCAGCAGTATTCACTGTAGTAGTTAGTCAGTGTAGGGAGGGAGAGCTCACTGAGTAGGGCTTAGAACATTGTGACTGTCAGGGTCCGGGCCGCGCGCTCGGCTCCTGGCTCTGCCGGGGCGCGCGGCCGGACTCTGAGCAGAGCCGCCGGAGTCCCTGGTAACGTGCAGGGCCGGTTGCTGGGGGCGCGCCGCCGGCGTCCCTAGCAGCCGGCTCACTGTTGTTATTGTTACGGCCGGCCAGGCTCAGGAGACGCCGACAGCGTCCTTAGTGCAGGGCTGGTTGCTAGGGGCGCGTCAGCGGCGTCCCTGGCAGTCAGCCTGCTGGGTACGCCCACTATACTAGCCGCAGCTGGGCTTATCTCCCCCAGCTGAGCGGCGTTAGGGATGGGTGACTGACAGCAGATTGCTCCAGTCAATCCATCTCTCTGTGTTAGCCTGGAGTCTCGGCTCCAATTGTGTTCAGGGGGCTGAGACTCCGGGCTGTATAAATTCCTTTCCCTGTGTTTCAGTCCTTGCCTGTGATAGAGCCTAGTATCCCTAGTGTTTTCTTGACCTCGCATCTTTCCTGACCTTGCTATTACCGTTGCTCGACCCTCTGGCTTGCTTCTCTGACTACTCTCTGGACTCGTGTTTGTACCCCGCCGCTCGACTGTTATTGACCCGGAATTCTGACTCTTCTCTTGTTGTGTTTGTCTGTCTTGTTAGTTTTGTGTCACACTTTAGCCAGTAAAGGGACTGTTGTCCAGTTGTCCGTTTGCCATCTAGGGCATTTGAGGCAAATAGGTAGGATCAGTGGGGTGGGTGCCAGCTTTAGGGATCACCTGTCCTTGTACCTTCCTGACCTTCCCTGACATTATCACAGGCCCATACCGACGTCACTCTCGACGGAACAGCATGAGTACCGATACTTCGGTCGCTGACCGTCTAGACGAGTTGACTACCCAGCTTAAAGGTGTGGCAGGGTTGGTAGCCCAATTGTCTAATCGTGTGGATAATCTGTCTCAGGCTACCTCATCCCGCCCGGTGACACAGAGTCCGGAGTCAGCGCCCGTCCAGGTAGTTAAACATAAAACCAAAATGATACTACCTGATAGATTTAGTGGAAGTACTGACAAGTTCCGTACCTTTCGGGAGTCTTGTTATTTATATTTCCGTTTCAACTCTTTTATTTCTGATGCTGAAAGGGTTGCTTTAATTGTTTCCCTCCTTCAAGGTTCCCCTCAGGACTGGGCCTTAGCCCTTCCCCCTGAAGCTCCAGAGTGGAATTCGGTGGAAACGTTCTTTTCCTCCCTGGCTCAAATCTACGACGACCCAAACCGTGTTGCAGTAGCGGAGTCCCACCTACTGTCCATCCAACAGGGCCGTCGCACTGCGGAAGAGTACTGCTCGGAGTTCCGCCAGTGGTGCACCCTGACTGGATGGCAGGATTCCCCTCTAAAGACCCTGTTCCGACAGGGTCTCACGGATTCCATCAAGGATGCCATGGTCAGTCATCCCACTCCTGATTCCCTTAGTGCATATATGACATTGGCTATTAGTATTGACCGGAGACTCAGGGAAAGAAAGAGGGAAAAGATGGGGGTGACCACAGTACAGACCAGAGTCAGTCAGCTCCCTAAACCGTTCCCCAAGGTGACAGAGTCGCTTCCCCCTCCTACGAATTCTGACGAACCTATGATCCTGGGAAGTGCCTCAGCCCGAAGAAAATTCCGTATGGAGCGTTCTCTCTGTCTTTACTGCGGAAAGCCAGGGCACTACCTGAAAGACTGTCCCACCAAGCCTTCTCGGAAGCCGGAAAACTTCAGTGCCTGAGTGATAATTCGGAGGGTCACTCAGGCACACAGGTACCTCCTAGACAGTTTGATAATTTTTGTTTGCCGTTTACCCTGGTGTTTAATAATACAGTAATTTCATGTTCTGCCATGGTTGATTCAGGTGCCGCCCTGAATTTCATCCGTACCTCGGTAACGGACTTATTGGGGTTAACATTAATATCTCTCAGTGCTCCTTTCACAGTGGCGGGTGTTGACTCCACCCCTCTGAGAGGCGGTTCAGTGAAATTTCGCTCTCCGGAGATATTAATGCAAGTTGGATGTCTTCATCGTGAAGAGATCTCATTTTTTTGTGTTGGATGAGTTGGCCGCCGATATAATACTGGGTCTACCTTGGTTGCGCCAGCACAATCCGGTATTTGATTGGACGTCTACAGAGCTGGTGCAGTGGGGTGGCTCCTGTGACGCCCATTTGTTACAAGTTAATCCTATAATGTGTACAGTGATTGATTCTCCTATTCCTGATTTTATTTCAGATTTTTCTGATGTGTTTAATGAGGCCATTGCCGATGCCTTACCTCCTCATCGTCCGTACGACTGTGCCATCGACCTGGTGCCCGGGGCCAGGTTTCCCAAAGGCCGCATTTTTAACTTGTCTCCTCCGGAACGAGAGTCGATTCGCCAGTACGTTCAGGACAGTCTGAGGAAGGGTCATATCCGGCCTTCAGTGTCCCCTATGGGTGCTGGATTCTTTTTTGTGGGGAAAAAAGATGGTGGTATTGACTACAGGGAACTCAATAAAATCACCATCAGAGATCAACATCCCCTTCCCCTGATCCCGGATCTTTTGAACCAGGTGGTAGGTGCCCACTGGTTTTCTAAAATTGACCTGCGGGGCGCCTACAATTTGATTCGGATCAGAGAAGGGGACGAGTGGAAGACGGCTTTTAACACGCCTGAGGGGCATTTTGAGTACTTGGTAATGCCCTTCGGGTTAAGTAATTCCCCAGCCGTCTTCCAAAGATTTGTAAATGATCTTTTCCGTGATCTGTTTGGTCAATTTGTAGTAATCTATCTGGATGACAAACTTATTTATTCCCCTGATTGGGAGTCCCATGTTCAACATGTCCGCGAGGTTTTATCTAGACTCCGAAGGAATACCCTATGTGCTAAATTATCTAAGTGCCTGTTTGGGGTTAAGGAGGTTGGATTCCTAGGATATATCTTAACTCCAGAGTCTGTACAGATGGATCCCCAGAAGGTGGCAGCAGTACTCAACTGGGCAAAACCCACCACCTTGAAAGAAATCCAAAGATTCTTGGGTTTCGCAAACTTCTACAGGAAGTTTATCCGTAATTTCTCACTTATTGTCAAGCCTTTAACCGAATTAACAAAAAAAGGTGCGAATCCAACCTCCTGGCCTACAGAGGCAGACCTAGCTTTCGCCCAGCTTAAACATAGTTTTTCATCTGCACCTGTACTGGTGCATCCTGACTTAGATTCACCATTTTTGGTAGAAGTAGACGCATCAGAGTTCGGGGTCGGAGCAGTGTTGTCCCAAGGAAGGGAACCATATACCAATCTTAGACCTGTGGCGTATTTCTCCAGGAAATTCTCCATCTCTGAAGTCAATTATGATGTTGGTAATAGGGAACTGTTGGCCATCAAATGGGCTTGAGGAGTGGAGACATTTTCTGGAGGGTGCTAAACACCAAATAACGGTTCTAACTGATCATAAGAACCTATTATATCTGGACAAAGCCAAAAGGTTGAACCCACGTCAAGCGCATTGGGCCTTGTTCTTCACCAGGTTCAATTTTGTGGTAACATATCGCCCAGGGGCCAAAAATGTAAAGGCTGACGCCTTATCTCGAAGTTTTGGGTCTAAGGATATGCCTGAGGAAGAACCCAAAAATATCCTAACCCCAGGTATTGTGATCGCTAGCGTATCCATGGATTTAAAAGAAAAAATTTTGAGATCTCAAAATGATGCGCCTGCTAATGTACCTCCTGAAAAGTTGTTCATCCCTGTACACCTTAGGTTAGCAGTTTTGAATGAAGTTCATGCATCTACACTTGCTGGTCACCCTGGTATTGCCGGTACTGCTTACCTCCTGTCTCGTTCCTGCTGGTGGCCCTCATGGCAGCGGGACGTACGGGAATATGTAAAGTCCTGTGAGACATGTGCCAGGGCTAAAACTCCAAGGTCATTGTCTGAAGGGTTACTTCAACCTCTACCGTTACCTGGTTGTCCTTGGTCTCACCTGTCAATGGACTTTATTACTGATCTTCCTCCCTCTCTAGGAAAGACAGTAATCTGGGTAGTGGTTGATAGGTTCAGCAAAATGTGCCATTTTACTGCTTTGAAAAAACTTCCCAATGCCAGGTCTCTCGCCAAGTTATTTGTTAAACATATCCTTCGTCTGCATGGTATACCTACCAACATAGTCTCAGACCGGGGGGTACAATTCGTTTCAAAATTCTGGAGAGCCTTCGGTAAACTGTTAAATATATCACTGTCTTTTTCCTCAGCATTTCACCCCGAAACCAACGGTCAGACGGAACGGACCAATCAATCCCTTGAGCAGTATCTTAGGTGTTTTGTTTCAGATAATCAGCTTACATGGTCGGAATACTTACCTATGGCGGAATTCGCCTTAAACAATCACGTAAATGCTTCCACGCAACTAACTCCGTTCTATTGCAATTATGGCTATCATCCCAGATTCTCTGCTGTCCCAGGTCAGGAAACACATTTTTCTTCTGCTAAGGAACTTACAAAGAAACTGTGCACAGTTTGGGCGGAGAGTCTAGCGACTCTAACCGTTTCCCAAGAAAAACAAATTCTATATGAGACTCGGAAACGCCGCCCCGGTCTCTAATATGTGGTAGGTGAAAAAGTATGGCTGTCTACAAAAAACCTACGTCTCCGAGTTCCTTCGTATAAACTCGCCCCGAGATATATTGGTCCGTTTCCCATTGTAGACATTATAAGTCCAGTGTCTTTTAGATTACAATTACCTCAATCTTTGAGAGTCCATCCTGTGTTTCATAAATGCCTACTTAAGAGATATATCCCTCCAACTAATACCAGTTCCCCTCCGCTCCCAGTAGTGGTTCAAGGCGAACTAGAATATGAAATCGAAAGAATTTTAGATTCTAGGAGAATCCGCAGAACCATACAATATCTCGTACATTGGAAGGGATACGGACCAGAGGAGCGCACATGGGTCACTTCACAGGATCTTCATGCCCCAGTGTTGATCAAAAAATTTCATGAAGAACACCCTACTAAACCTGGAGGTTCCTGTGAGGGTCCGGAGGCCCCTCCTCAAGGGGGGGGTTCTGTCAGGGTCCGGGCCGCGCGCTTGGCTCCTGGCTCTGCCGGAGCGCGCGGCCGGACTCTGAGCAGAGCCGCCGGCGTCCCTGGTAACGTGCAGGGCCGGTTGCTGGGGGCGCGCCGCCGGCGTCCCTAGCAGACGGCTCACTGTTGTTATTGTTACGGCCGTCCGCACTCCCGGCTCTCGCTCTGCGGTGCGCGCGGCCAGGCTCAGGAGACGCCGACAGCGTCCTTAGTGCAGGGCTGGTTGCTAGGGGCGCGTCAGCGACGTCCCTGGCAGTCAGCCTGCTGGGTACGCCCACTATACTAGCCGCAGCTGGGCTTATCTCCCCCAGCTGAGCGGCGTTAGGGATGGGTGACTGACAGCAGATTGCTCCAGTCAATCCATCTCTCTGTGTTAGCCTGGAGTCTCGGCTCCAATTGTGTTCAGGGGGCTGAGACTCCGGGCTGTATAAATTCCTTTCCCTGTGTTTCAGTCCTTGCCTGTGATAGAGCCTAGTATCCCTAGTGTTTTCTTGACCTCGCATCTTTCCTGACCTTGCTATTACCGTTGCTCGACCCTCTGGCTTGCTTCTCTGACTACTCTCTGGACTCGTGTTTGTACCCCGCCGCTCGACTGTTATTGACCCGGAATTCTGACTCTTCTCTTGTTGTGTTTGTCTGTCTTGTTAGTTTTGTGTCACACTTTAGCCAGTACAGGGACTGTCGTCCAGTTGTCCGTTTGCCATCTAGGGCATTTGAGGCAAATATGTAGGATCAGTGGGGTGGGTGCCAGCTTTAGGGATCACCTGTCCTTGTACCTTCCTGACCTTCCCTGACAGTGACATTGTTAGTATAGGGGGGGGGGGAGCGACAGAATCAAGCATTTTAGCACTATAAGGACTCATTTCTTAACCCTGTAGTGACCAGTCGTCTACTTTAACTGTAACATGTATAACTTTTCTTTTATGTGATGGCTTGTAAAAAATTCAAACCATTGTTGACATAAATATGTTCCTTAAAATCGCTCCATTTCCATGCTTATAGCACTTTTATCTTTTGGTCTATGGGGCTGAGTTAGGTGTCATATTTTGCGCCATTATATGTACTTTCTATCGGTACCTTGATTGCGCATATGCGACTTTTTGATCACTTTTTATTACAATTTTTCTGGATTTGATGCAACCAAAAATGCGCAATTTTGCACTTTGGGATTTACCGTGCGAGATCATGAATGTGATAAATTAATAGTTTGGGCGATTCGCACGCGGAGATACCAAACATGTTTATTTATTTATTTATTTTTATTTATAACATGGGAAAAGTGGGGTGATTAAAACCTTTATTAGGGGAGGGGGCTTTTTATTAATAATAACACTTTTTTTTACACTTATACTATACTAGAAGCCCCCCTGGGCCTGCCCTGCGCTAATGCTACGTAATTGCTGCAATATTACGTATTTTACACTTTTTACCTGATAAACTGTATGCATGTTCATGAATGTTCGGTGAACGCCAGCCGATCACGGTAATTTCTTTTTATGTTCATGTTCGGGATCCGAACAGAGGATCGGGATGTTCGCTCATCACTATTTAGTAACAAATATGTTAGTTAGTCCATTTGTTGCACTAAGGGTGTTACTTGGTGCACCGCCCGCCCGCTGACTTTCATGTCCCATACTACTTGGGCACTTCACCCAAGAGTGATATTTCTTTGTGATATAAACAAGGAATGAAGCCTAAACTTGCAAATTTTTTATTTTGACTTTATTATTTTTATTGCAATCATATAAACCCCTTGAGAATAAGCTAATATAAATCTTATTACCTGATTTAATGAAGTGCAATTTGTTTGTGTGGTAAATCCTAAATGGTTTATGGTTAATAAACAGGAGCAATAAATGTCAACACATTTTATTTCATACTGAAATGATGTATAAAATTTGGGAGACCTCTTCTCATTGATTATTATGTGCATTTTATTCTTCCTAGCAATGAATCATCTCTTAGTCTGAAGGCTGTTAAAATCTTTGTATATTAACACAATATAATTTATTAGTGTTACATAGTAATTGTAGACTGATTGTTGTCAGGAGACAACATTAAATCCCAATTCCCAGGCATGTTGCTTCATTGTTATTTATGTGCTTAATATGCATTGAAATATTGCATGGTGCTGTATGTCTATTGAGCTGGCGGAATCATCCACATGGCCCATTAATAATATGCAGATTTCTAGCAATGTACTTCTATTAATATAAATGATGGTAATAAATGTTTCTTTTATCTGGTTCATTGTGCAAGGTATAAATGGTTTTACTGTTTCTAATTACTTTATAAACACCATTGTATCATCTTTTTAATATCTAGTTAAATGTCTTTTTGTCTTTTATTTGGTACTATGTTAAATCAAAGAAAAAAAAAATATTTTTCTCAAACCCCCACCACAACCACCACATACACAAATTACGGAAACATATATAACATATATTACATAGTATACACTCCGCCCGGGATTCTATTCGGCTGCACGAAAAACTGACATATCAGTTTTGTGCGGCCGCTATTAATTGAATAGCGGTCGTACAAAACATGTCAGTTCACACAATGGAGTGTGCGGCTCCGGCCGCACTCTTCATTGTGTGCAGCAGTGAATTGGGATGCGGCCGCACACTGATGTGCCTGCATCCTAATTCTCAGAAATGAAGATCATCCGTCTGGTACTGCTGTACCAGCCCAGATGATCTTCAGTAACACCGACACGGCCGTGTCACAGAACGTCCAGTGTTATATGTAGTGTGAACCCGGCCATAGGCTGTATCCATGTTGTCTCACACTTCCTAGGGCTGCATCAAACATGCAACATCCAATGTTCGAACATTCGAACGTGATTTTCTCGAACTCAAACCAAACATTTTACTGTTTTTTCGAGTTAGCGCCTTCTTGACAGTCAATCATTGCAGAGCCTATAGAAGAGTCAGAAATGTTATTGCTGAGGTAAAGAGGTCTCATTGGCTGCTAAAATCACACGATCATCTCATATATACAGTATCTCACTGTGATGCGTTCTGAACACCATTTTTAACTCACTCACTCTGCTGCACAGACTGCTCTCTGTCTGTAACCCGAGCATCTCCTATTGATTTAAATGGGGTTCGAGTTTGAGTCGAACTTTGAAACAAACACCACTACCATTCGAAGTTCGACTCAAACTCGAACATTTTACTGAATGCTCATCACTACCCTTATCAAATGCCGAATGATAGGAGTTGAGCATGCTCAAGCTGCCCGCATATCTGAAAACCACTGAAGTAACTTAACTTGAGGTCTGCTTAAGTCGCACTTAAATCTGTCCTTTAGGATAAAAACATGCTATGCATAGATCGGAATAAACAATAGGACCCAATGGGCATTTTAGTTAAAAGACTAATTCAAAGATTAGGACCCTGAGTACCGTGACAAATTATTGGATGTTTTTATGTGTGTGTGTGTGTGTGTGTGTGGAGGGGGGGGCGCATTTATTATGTGCTGTGCTACTGTGTTACATTATTGACTGGTTAAAAGTCCAGGATTGGAGTCCTGTCCTCTCCCAAGTGTTGTAGTGTGACGTCTGCTGCTGAAAAACGAAAGGCTTTAAAAGTTTCAAAATTGTGTTTAGTTTTTTTTTTTTTTTTTTTTTCTTGTATAAAGTCTATAGATTCCATAATGGTAAAATAACAAAAAAAAAAAAAAAACACAACAACAACAACAAACAACTTTGTACAGACTATGGGGGACATTGATGAAAACTGTTGAATAGAAAGCTGTCTTTGTTGCTTATGATGTATAGCATTTAGGAAACTTGCTTTAGCATTGATCACTATTTGCATTTTATTATTTACCCCTATGAATCTTCTCCTAATCTGAAGGCTATATAAATCGCTATGCATGTGTTTTCCCTAGTAAGAGCCTTATTATTGATAAGATAATATGTTTACCCAAGCTTGTAATTACATAATGCTAAATAAACAAAACGTATTGTTAGAATAACAAAAGTAACAGACTTATTGTTTCCAGGAGACAACATTTAATCACAATTACCCGAGAACGTTGCTTTTACACAGTGGAACAGTTTGGAAAATCGTATTACTGTTCAGTGTCTGGTGCAAAGGCTACAATTTCCAGAATGCTAATGACAAAACAAACTCTGTGCAGACTATGTGGGCGATTTATGTAAGCTGGTAAACAGAACTGTCTTTGTTGTCAATATAGTGAAGCTTTAAAGGGATACTGTCACTTACTGAATATACAACTTTGGACATGCAGACACATCAAAAGTTTTGATCTGTTGATTGGAGAGCTCTTGATATAGAGAAGCATATAATGGCAGGGATGTCATTGGGGGGGGGGGGGGGCAGTGGTTTCCATTGCTTAAGGGCCCTAAAAGTGTCTTTAAAGTCTCTTTGCCCCATTCGAGGAGGTCAGTGCTATCAATGAACCATTATAGTTGAGGGGCCCTGTAACAGATTTTGCACTGGGGCTTACAGGCTTCAGGTTAAGGTCTTTACTCCCCAGTTCAGTGATAATGCTGATCATTGCATGAATTCATTACTAGCCTATTGGACTGTCTCCTGCAATGAGACAGGGATTTTTGGTGATACGTTGATCTAGGGATTATTCTGATTGGCATTGGAGTCGAAAAGGAATTTTCCCCCTGTGATAGGGCAGTTGTCGTCTGCCTAATAGGGTTTTTTTTTGCCTTCCTCTAGATCAACATAGTAGGATTTTTCTAAGTTGAACCTAATGGACTCTTGCCGTCTTTCAAACTTACTATGTTACTATGAAATTTCAAGCCTCCTAACCACCAAAATTTGGTGTTTCAGTAACAAAAATGCCTGTATGAAAGAGAGTACTTCTAGGACTGCAAGTGAGTTCCCGTAGCTAAACTGACCACTCCTTGAGCCGAACATTGCTAGTGACATTTCATATACTGGACTGTGTCTATTAGCCCCATTGCTCATGTGATTGGTATATTGGGCATTATTAGAACAGGAAATATGTATGCCATTGTAGGTCATTCAACAGCTATTAAATGTACAAATGCCGGCACTGTAGAGATGAACTAATCGATTCCTAAATACTTTCCCAATGAATTCATATTTTCTGGGATTTTTCTCTTGGCAATTCTGTAGCCACCTCCAGCAATAGTAAATAGCACTAAGGAAGGTACAAATAGGAGCAGAACCTCCTGTCGAAGGCAGAAGTTCTTTCTCCTGTGTACTGAGCTGTGAGGCCTATAGTGTATATGGCCACTCGGAGCTAAGCAGAGGAGCACCTGACTCAGTCAGTGTTAAAGTGTCACTGTCATTATAAGTTTAAAAATCTAAATCTACAGTAGATGTGATATAAAGCAAGTTTGCAATAAACATTTATTATCATTTATTTTTTTAGTTTTCATGGAAAACACTGCACTTCCTGAGTTTTGACTTTTTTTTTCTCAAAAAACAGGAAACAGTCAGAAAACAGGAAGTCCTGTGTATCCCAGGCGATCTGAGCGCTCAGAGAGAAGGCAGTCATGTGATTGATGGACACATAAAGCCGTGACTCTGTACTTGCCAGAATTCCTGTGTTTAGTCTGTTTTTTTCAACCAGGACAAGTCATAAAATCTGCCTTCAGCAGACTGGACCTGGATTTCTGGTAAGTATAACTTTGTTTTACAGCATGATAACAACAAAAAGAAATAATGAATGCAAATTGCAAACTTGCTTTATTTCACATTTAACTCAATGGGGAGGAGTACAGATTAGGCCTTACAACTACTAATCCAAATCAGCTGTCAAATCTAATCCAAATGTGAATTTGAATACTACCCAAAACAACATTAGGGAGATTTGCTAATCTGCAACTGTAATTTACTGATGTGATTTACCACTGTTACTGTAAAAGTTATGATGGGATTGGTTTAGTTGATCAGATGGTTTAACTTGGAAAATCCTTTAAATCACCCCCAGCAAAAAAAAAATAAGCCCCCCCCCCCCCAAAGCACCACACTTATTTGGGTAGGGGTTTTGCAATTAACCTTTATTCACTTTAATAGAACTGAACTCCAAATCCACTTCCAAACTAGAGATAAGAGTGGTGCTGTTTCTGGAAGAAAGTGGTCATGTTTTTCTAATTCTGAAAAAAACCTTTAAGGAAGGAAGGAAACATTTAGCCTTGTTAACACTGAGTAAATGAGGCAGAATTCCGCAACAGGGGCTCCTAATCAACTCTTTGAGCAGAGGGCGGCAGAGAGCGGAGGCGGGCAAAGCATTCCATTGACACACTAAGGCAGGCGGGATTCCAAGCGGAGTCCGCAACAGGGGCTCCGTCACAGAATTCCACCTGTTTTACTCAGTGTGAATGGGCCCTTAAAGCCTGCAGAATTGTAAATGTAACTCTGGACTTTAATATGACCATTCATGATCTGTTCTTTTATTTCTATTTGTAAAACTTAAAAAATCTGCATTGTGGCTCCTGTTTAAAACTTGTTTCAATACAACAAATTCTGCTACATGCAGTGATAGTTTTCCTATAAAATACAATATAGAAGTAAACAGAGAGTGAAGTGTGTAATGCTGTCCACATTTGGACATATATGCCTTACTGTAATTGGGTATGTGATACCCATACAATGGGGGGATTTATTAAGGCTGTATATCAGTTTTCTTGCATATCGAAGCCTCAAAGTTTTCGCATGGTGAATTTTTACACCCCAAAATTTGTAACTTTTTGCCTTTTATGCACCACTTATGGTAATTTCAAAGCATAGGCTTAATGGGAGGTGGCATGGCCTTTCACTGCTCAGAAATCTAATCGACCCCAAGGTGGTCTGCCACATGGACTGTGCATGACTTGCATCCAATATATTAGTGGCTTGCACCTCTTATTTAATCTGGGGCACCTTGATCCAGCCTTCTGTAAAAACTTTCTTTCCATTCAAAAATAATGGACAATTTAGTTTGTTTAATTTTTTTTTTTCAACTGCATCGATTCTGCTTCTAGAGATCTTTTCTTTTCTCAGGAAGTCTTCTGCCCATCACAAAATTACAACACTTTAGTTGTTACTTAGTGATCTTTCATAATCAATTCTGCAAGTGAGTCTTGAATCAATTCTGACTTAAGGTAATTCTCAGCAGTGATTAATGATAACTAGCCACCTACTGTTCTTGCGTCAAATTGGGCTCAACTGGGAGTTTACAAAAGTGTGTGAAAACAAGCCTAACCGAAGGATTGCTTGTGCTTAAAAAGTTTAACATTCCGTATTTGAACCACAGAAAAACAAAAACCTATACACAGCTATTTAACCCCTTGGCGCAGACTGCTGTACGTGAATGGCCTGTAATGGCTGGGACCAGAGAATCTAATCTTGACTGTTTAGCTCCTTAGATGCCCTATTCTGTATTGACCATAACATTTAAGTACAGTATTTTGGCAGAGGGGCTCCCCCTATCACTCCATAGGCTACCAATAAAATGGTACTAATTGTGCCAAGAAAAGCAAACAACAAAAAACTATCATGTCAACACACACAAAAAATGGGTATATGGTATAAGAGGTACCAGAAGAAAATGTATAGTCCTTCTAATGTGATATACAATAGGTAATCCCTTAAGAGGTTAGACATACCGTTGCTGCTTTTTTCTTGTGTATTTGACGTTTCCTATTTATTATGTGTTATAGATTATTATTATTTAGTAGTGCACAATTAGGACCAGCCTCAGTACCTTTAGTTTAGAGACAGAAAGCCATAGTGGCTGTGTATTAGAGTCAGTTATAATACCCCTCGATCAGTGCTAGCCAGAAAGTAAGGGTGATTAACTCCGTAGTTAAAAAGGAGCTGGGATGGGAAATGTAGGCTGCATATGGAAACTATATCAGAGAGAAAATAGGAATCAAGATGGCTGGTAACCTAATCAGCTAAAATAGGTATACACAAGAAATCTTATGTTATGCTTTAATAATTTCCTATGCTTCAGAACTGATGTGAGTTATGTAAAACTATTAAAATATCAGTATTACACATTTAAAATAAAAATAATATCAATGTCTTTATTTTGCCATTTCAACCATATATTATATTTTGACATATTGAAAGTAGAGATGAGCTAACATGCTTGTTCGAGCTCACAAGTATAGTGGTACTCGAAAGTACTTGATACTTGAACGAATACTGCATGGTGCTTGAATACCATTGATAGTTTCCTCCCCGCATATTGATGACTTTAATCAGCCAATAAACATGCATAGCATTGATTGGCCAGCTGCATCAGGTGACCTTGCTGCTAGTTTTCAGGGAGAGCTGCTGAAGCAGGGAAAGAGGTAGTGTAGGCCTATTGTTAGGCAGTCAGGCAGGTGATTAGGTTCATCAAACACACAACAGTCCTTTTAAAAGGGAACTACCAGCAGATTAGACAAATCTAACTTGCTGTATCTAACCTTCATCCTCGGCGCCAATCCCGTGCACTTAGCTGTTTACTCATCGGTCTGGTATGGCCGTTAGGAGCACTCCCCCGCACCCATAAAGAAGTTCCATCACGTCCCCGGCCATCCGTCTCCCTTGATTCTCATTAGAAGCGGCAGGCTGGCTGGGTGCAGATCAACGCTATGGGGCTGGGACAGTTCTTCTAATGGTGCCTTAGTGCTACAAATAGTCTTGGAGTGAACAAGTAAGTGCACAGGAACAGCACTGAGGATAGAGGTAAGAGACATACAGTACCTTCCTCCTCAGCATCTCCTGCGCAATAGGGAGATATCAGATACCTCTAACCTGCTGATAGTTCCCCTTTAAGGACAAGTAGTCTTTCAGTGTGACTGAAAAAGGGCTAATTCCATACAATATACCAGTACTATACGTTGTAGTATACTGGTATATAGCTAGAAATAGTCCGTTATATCCATAACTATCCAAAAAAACTCAAAACATCTACCATGCAGTATTTTATAGTCTAACCGGGGTTTACGCCGTTGTAAATTGCGTGTAATCTGCTAAAAGCAAATAACATGGGAAAGAATAGTGTAAAGGGACGAGGATGTGGGCGAAGATACGGGCACAATTCAGAGCCTAGGCATGTTGAAACAGAGCCTGCTGCTAAGGGAGAACTAGAACACAGCTTGTGCAAGATCCCTTGCCACCACATCTGGTTGGCAAGGGCACGCAGTACACCATTACTAAATGCAGGACAGTGCAAGCAAGTGTTGACGTGAATGGCAGATGATGTGGCCAGACAATTTGACACCACACAGTCTGAAATTTTGCTTCAGAAGGAGATTGTATCAACCAATCCCCTATGCATTGATGTTCCACTGTTGCAGGGTAATGGGGATGGGGTGGACCAGGAAACAACTGGTACGACTGGTGAGCCGACTGGACCCAGCATTTCAGAGTGGGAGGGAACTGCAACACCAGCTGCAAAAGGCAGTACTGTGGCAAGAGGGAGAAGGTGGGCCATACCAATAGGTCTCACAAGTGTTCCACAATGCACCTGCTCGTGGCTGGGGAGGTCTTCTGCCATGTGTCATTATTTTAATGAAAGTGCTGAAGACAAACAATTTGTCTTTGGCAAACTGTTCCATGTGATGATCAGCAGGGCACACAACACTATCAGGCTGACCACCATCAGCATGCACCGTCACTTAGCAGCAAAGCACCCAAATAGCTGGGATGAAAGTTGTACTCCTTAATGAGCACCTACTGGTGCTCGCCGTGCACTGGCCCTCTTTGCCCACAATTTTTGAGAGGGTCAAAACAGACTCTCATCCAAAAAATTTCTGAGAGGTTAACAAAAGGCTTTTACCAACAATTTTTAACAAGGTCTTAACAGTTTATAAGTCACAATAGACCCTTACCCATAAGTCACAACACAACAGACCCACAGTTTTTATTAGGGGCACTTTTAACAGAGGTACAAAAGACTCTTACTTACAATTATAAGGTGGGTCACAACAGGCTCTAACCCACAATTGAAAGGTGGATCATGACACGCTCTTACCCACAATTTTTAACGGTATCACAACAGGCTCTTAGTACAATTTTTAACAGAATCACAGCAGGCCATTTTAGTAGCCTAAGAATTTAAACAAAATTAACTGACTCCAGATTATCATCCGTATTTTTAATAATATAGTATCTTATTTTACCAGGCACCTTTACTTCACTCTGGAAGTAAAGCATACGAAAGCTTCACCAAATCCATGTGTTAACAAAAGGACCTTGTTACGGCAAATTAACATTCTTTAGGTTAAATGCTCTTGACATACCAGTATTTACAGGATTCCTATGGCTGAAATGAGAGGAGATAACATACATCCTATTCTATGGTTTATCCTTTAATTGAACCTTTAAAATAAGCCCTGTACTGTTGAGATCACTAGGTGCATCAGGGCATCCTTCTGTATCTCTACTTTTTCTAATTGACCCAATGTGTTGACCTACAGCAATTCCAAAACTCTGCAACCCTTGCTGTCCTGGCAATCTCTTAAAACCAGTCATGCTCACTATAATTAAAACTCTTGACAATCCTAGCGCTAGTCTTTAGATTTTTCTGCACTGGGTGTTGGGATTGATTTTGTTTAAACTCTTGGGCTATTAAAAGGGCCAGCAATCGATCATTTCCTACAGCAGTCCCAAAAAACCTGTTTTTGCCTACACCAGCTGGCGTTGGCAAACGTTACGTCAACCTGAGCTGGAGTAAATTTCACTGCTTGTGCATGGATAGGCTCTGGTACGCATAGGATTTATATAGAGGCATTGAGTCTTTACATAACTCCTGCGAGCATCTGGGCCGGTGGGAGATTTAGATAGATAGATAGATAGAAAATGGAAGGAGAAACATAAGTCAGCACTCACTGCTAGTTGCAATATCCACTTCAGTTTATTTCATGTTGTGAGACTTATACCAAAGGAGGGAGACAAACAAGGTGCAGGTACATACCTGTGATGGCCATTTCATGGTGAAAGTCTCTTCCTCATGTCATCTTCTCTGGCAGCGGCCCTCGGTGAGATGTGGCTTATCTGTTGTGCCCTCCATAGTTGAACTTCATGAGCCCTACAAGTTTAACTATACGATGGGAATACCCGATTAAACAATTTACATATTCATTTTGAGCTTTTCCATAGTTTGTGTCATGACCACCTTTACCTTTCCTTGAGTTCATTTGAAGGGGTTGGCCACTGTCTAATAAAATTCATAGGTCTAATTTAATAATTATGTTATGGCTCCTACTTATGGTAAGGATCTTCACTATTCTCTGGTCTTGAGATATAAGACCTTTTTCCCATTAGTTATTATATCCTTCCAACAATTGTAAACAGGACCACATGACTATAACCATCCTGTAGGTGGCAGACAAAGACCAAAAGCAGAATAATTCAAAAGTAAGAAGTCTAGTATTCTCTGGGGACCAAGCCAATTTATGGTTATCAGGTGGACCTATTTATCAGTGGGCACATTTAACATATATAAATAGTCCACTATAGAGATCCACTTCTGGACCGTGAGGGATTCATGAGACATTCTGGGGAAACTTTAACAATTTGGCAGGGTCATTAGTAGCATCAGTAAGGGCCCTATTACACGGAGTGGTAATCTGCCGAATCAGGCCGTTTCGGCAGAATATTGCTCAGTGTAATAAAGGCAACGATTAGCTGAAGACAATGATCATTGGATGATCGTGTCTTTTGGTCCTGATGCAAGGCCGACAGCTGATGAATCTATAAATAATAATAAAGTTCATACATTACCTCTCCACACTACCAGGTGTCTTCCTGGCAGCCGCCGGTTCAGAGTCGGTCTCTGAAGTGACAGGCTGCTCAGCCAATAAGTGGCTGGGAAGGGACCGCTGCGGACAGTAATTGGCTGCATAATTGAACCGTGTAATAGGAAGAGTAATTGGTGCTTTTATTTTGCTAATATACTGTACCTGCACCAGCATTTAAATGTTTTTGCCCTATTATATACTTTCCTGTAAATGTCTCACTATTTCTGTGACAACTGGGCGCATTTCTTTTTTTTTTTTTACTGGGGGAACAATGTATTAATTTAATACTTACAAGTATAACCATTTTCATCTTTCACCTGAAGCTATATTTAGCGATCACATTAGAGTGGCTGCAGAGCAAGGCTCTACACGTCCTATGATAATGTTGCTGAGTGGGAGCAATTCTGTGTCTGAAGGTCGCTCTTACATCATGGTCACTGATGTTTAGTCCCAACAAAAAAAAATAGTCTTGTCAGTAGTACTTGGATGAAAGTTCGATCAATACTTACACAACATGAAATTGGTTCAAATTGAATCTGATCACAGACCAGTGAAGAGCATTTTCAAGACGCTTCTACTTAAAGACATTTCCTAGAGCCCATGCTGCCACGACTGCAGAAATACAATCCCAGTGTGACCTGTAAGGAAGGGTCAGGAAGACACCATGTCGTTTTCTTGTTTAGTCTAGCTCTTTTCCACATGAACTATATGAGATATACCTTATATTAATGCATGTTGCACCAAATGGTGCCTCTGTGATATAATAGGTGATACTCTACGCTGCTATGCCAATTTCACGCCTAATAATTCTAATAGCTACACATGTGGAATATTCTAAAGATATATTTAGTTATACAAAATTAAAGGAGAACTCCAGATTTCTTTTTTTTTTTTTTTAATCAGCTGCTTTCAGCTTCTATTTAAATATCTCATACCTTCCAGTACTTATGATCTGTGGTTTTACCTGCAGGAAGGGGCGTTTTCTTTCCAGTCTGACACAATGCTCTCTGCAGGCCCCTCTGTCCCTGTCAGGAACAGTCCGTAGCTGTAGCAATTCCCCATAGAAAACCTCTCCTGCTCTGAAAAGTTTCCTGTCATGGACAGAGGTGGCAGCAGGAGAGCACTGTGTAAGACTGATAAGAATACACAGTTTCCTGCAGAACATACTGCAGAAGACACGTGTTTTTATATAGAATTAATTTACAAATCTTTATAATTTTTTTGACACCAGTTGATTCCCCCCCCCCGAGTACCCCTAATTTTTAATGTTATAATATGTGTTAACCCTTAAATGACTGTTTTTTTATTTTATTTTAAGGACAAAAAGATTTTTTTAAATCGTTTGCTTCTTAGCCACAATGCCAATTTTCATTTTACACCCTCGGCCACAGGCTGTATCCCAGTTTTCTAGGCGTTCCTTATACTGTATCCACCCGCTGCATGGAGCCAGCAGACAGCGGGAGTCAGATGCCAAGATTTCTGGTTCGTACAAACCAGAAATCCAGCAGGTTCGCTCATCGCTAAACATGACTAGCATGCTCTTCACCCATTTTCTTTAAGAGATCAGTCGTTGTCTGACTGTTTTTAATCTGTCTACCCCCCCTTGACTGATTGCTTTTTTAAACCTCTGATTTCTGATGACAGGTCAACTTTGAATCATTTTTCACATGTTAAAAATATGATACATCTTAATATGCTAATAAGGGTGTTGAGCTGACGAAAAAACCCATTGGGAATTTTTTAAATTTAATCTTTTTCAGTTAATATATTAACCCCTTAAGGACCGGGGCAATTTTGATTTTTGCGTTTTCGTTTTTTCCTCCTTGTGCATAAAAGGCCATAGCAGTTGCATTTTTTCACCTAGAAACCCACATGAGCCCTTATTTTTTGCGCCACTAATTTTACTTTGCAATGACAGGCTGAATTTTTGCATAAAGTACACTGCAAAAGCAGGAAAAAATTCAATGTGTGGTGAAATTGAAAAAAAACAACACATTTTGTGTATTTAGTGGATATGTGTTTTTACGCCGTTCGCTCTGAGATAAAACTGACTTGTTATATATGTTCCACAAGTCGTTACGATTAAAACGATATAAAACATGTATAACTTTTATATTATGTGATGGCCTGTAAAAAATAAAAACCATTGTTTACAAATATATGTTCCTTAAAATTGCTCTATTCCCATGCTTATAGCGCTTTTTTCCTTTGGTATATGGGGCTGTGTGAGGTGTCATTTTTTGCGCCATGATGTGTTCTTTCTATTGGTACCTTGATTGCGCATATACGACTTTTTGATCGCTTTTTATTAACATTTTTCTGGATTTGATGCGACCAAAAATGCGCAATTTTGCACTTTGGGATTTTACCGTGCGAGATCAGTAATGTGATTAATTAATAGTTCGGGCAATTACGCACGTGGCGATAGTAAACATGTTTATTTATTTATTTATTTACTTTTATTAATAACCTGAGAAAAGGGGGGTGATTCAGACTTTTATTAGGGGAGGGGGCTTTTTATTAATAACAACACTTTTTTTTACTTTTACCCTTATACTAGAAGCCCCCTTAGGGGACTTCTAGTATAAGTGCTCTGATCTCTCATAGGGATCTCTGCAGCATAGATATGCTGCAGAGATCCATGAGATAGGCACTCGTTTACTTCCGGCTGCTGCAGCCGGAAGTAAACGAGTGCCGAGCCGGAGACGGCGCCATCTTGGAGTGGTCCCCGGCCGGCTTCAGTAACGGAGATCGCTCCTCCTGGACAACGTCCCGAAAGAGCGATCTTCCCACTAGACACCAGGGATAACGCTGCAAATGGTAATCAGATGCAGCTGTCAACTTTGACAGCTGCATCCGATTACTGTATTAGCTGGCACGGCGATCGGACCGTGCCCGCTAATACCTGCGCTCCCGGGCTACGCGCGGCCCCGCTCTGAACGTCCTTAACGACCGCAGGGCGTAAATATACGCCCGCGGTCGTTAAGGGCTTAAAAAACAAAGCCACATAAGTGAAACATATATTCAGTGCCCGTCCAGTGTTCAGGCCGCAGGGTAATATGTTCATTACTATGCTGTATACTGTAGTGTATTTTTCTACTGACCACTTGGTAAAATTTCTTCCCATTTTTAATTAGCTAGTTGTATTGTTTATGCATCAGTACTTATATCTGTTACATTACTCTTAGGGGGGCCATAAGAGACTGGCAAGTGTGTTTTCTGTTCTACTACTGTACACTTATTTTAATGTGCTTTAAAGCGACTCTGTAACTACAATCTGACCCCCCCAAAACCACTTGCACCTTCTGTCCTGGGGTCCGTTGAGCAGGTGATGCAGTTATTGTCCTAAAAAACAACTTTTAAACTGGCAGCCCTGTGCCCAACGGCCGTGCCAAGGCTGGCACACCCTCTCTGTCCCTTCTCCCCGCCCTCTTCATCATTAGGAATGCTCCAGGCAGATTGTCTCCTATTCCTCACCTGTGTAAGCACGGCACATGGGCTGGATCGTTAAGGCACCTGTTCAGACAGGGGCATTCTTAACCCCTAGGCGACCTAGGACATACCGGTACGTCCTGGAAGTCTGTCCCCAGACGACCCTGGACGTACCGGTACGTCCTGAGCTATGAAGCGCGCTTTGAAGCGGAGGGCGCTTCATAGCAGGTGGGGGCCGGCTGCAATCAGCAGCCAGCACCTCACCGTTAATGACACGCCGCAGCGATCGCGGCCGCGGCGTTTAAGTGTAAGTGACAGGAGTCCCCTGTCACTTACCGATTGGGACCACCGATCGGTAAAACGGACCGCCGGAGGTCTCTTACCTGCCTCCGTGCGGTCTGATTGGCGCTCTGGTCACTGAGCCTGCACAGGCAGGCTCAATGAGCAGATCGACGATAACACTGATCAGTGCTATACCTATGGCATAGCAATGATCAGTGTATTAAATGAAACTATTGTATGTACAAGTCCCCCAAAGGGAATTAAAATGTATAAAAAAAGTTAAAAACACCAACACACAACCCCAAAACCCCTTCCCCAATAAAAGTCTAAATCACCCCCATTTCCCATTATATAAATAAAACATATAAAATTAAATAAATAAATGAACATATAATATACCTTAGTGTGCGTAATTTTCCGATCTATTAAAATATAACAAGCGTCATTGCGAACGGTGAACAGCGTACACGAAAAGAGGGAAAAAAGTGCACGGATTACCGATTTTATGTTACATTATATATATAAAAAAAAATTAAAAAGTGATCAAAACGTCCGATCTGCACAAATATGGTATTAAAAAAAAAATAGAGATCATGGCGGAAAAAATGACGTCCCATACAGCACCGTAGGTGAAAAAATAAAACTGTTATAAGCGTCACAATAGGCCCATTTTATTAATATTAAATTGCCAAAAAAAAGGATTTCATTAAAAAAATATATATAACATTAGAGAATCTGTGTAACCTGCATATGGTTGTGTTCGGACTGACCTATAGAATAATAGTGTCATGTCGCTGTTACCATATAGTGCATTACGTAGACACAGGAACCCCCCAAACGTTACCATATTGCATTCTTTTTTATGATTTCACCTATTTATATCTTCATAAATAATAATTTTGGGATTCCGTCATACATGTTATGGTAAAATGAAAAACGCCTTTACACAGTACAACTATTCCTGTAACAAACAAGCCATTACATGGCCTTGTAGATAGAAAACTGAAAGTGCTAGAGCTCTTAGAAGGGGAGGAGGGAAAAACGAAAGCGCAAAGATCAAAATTCGCGCAGTCCACTGGGTCATTTTGAGCCTGGTCCTCAAAGGGTTAATGATGAAGAGGGTGGGGTGGTGCAAAGTTAGGGCAAAGTGCAAAGTTAGGGCACAGATATTGTATGCCACGGCCATTTGACACAGGGCTGCCAGTTTAAAAGTTGTTTTTTAGGACAATAATTGCATCACCTGCCGAACGGACCCCAGGACAGATCTTGGATTAAAAGCAGCTATCTGACAGTTCAAGTGGTTTTGGGGGGTCAGATTGTGGGTGCAGAGTTGCTTTAATATATTAACTTATTTTCAGGGGATACCTTCTTTCTCTCCCCCCCGGGCGGGGGGAGAGATATAAGACATCCTTCCTGGACCTCACCGGAATACCCACCCTGGGATCAAGAGTGCATCAGCAGCGGGATGTGGGTCAGGCATGTGGCAGGACATACATCAAGCATGCGTTGGTGTGACGTGCAGCAGGACATGCGGCGGTATGCGGTGGGACGTGTGGGGGGGATTAGGTGAGTCCTTGCTGGTGGTGGGTGGTGGAAAAGAGTGGCTTTACTTTCGGGGGGGGGGGCCTAGTTTAGAAGAGGAAGTGCCTTATTTTGGGGGGATGCCTCACTTTAGGCTACAGGGTAGAGTAGTTGGGGTGTTTTATTTTAGCAGGGTGTTTTATTTTGGGGGAAAATACAGTATATAAATATATATATATATATATATATATTTTTTTTTTATTTTTTTTTTATTATTATTATTATTATTATTATTATTATTTATTTATTTATTTTTTCTTCAAGGTTTTCTTGGCTTTTCAAAGCTTTTGTAAAGTATTAGATTCACCATGTTTAACCCAGAAGTTACATCTGGTCTACGGGTGTAGAGTAATGATGTTATTCTGCACCCATAGGCTTTCCAGGGAAAGGCTGACCAGACATGATGGAATTGTAGTTTTGCAACAGCTGTAGGGCCCGGGGTTCCCTATTGCTACTTTAAAGTTTCCCATTAAACACTGTAAGCCACTGTTAAAAACCTGATGCATTGTCCCACAGTCTAGTCAAAATTTTAAGTAAGAATTAAACATAATTTTTTTTATTTTCTCCCCCGCTGTTCTTCCACAGGGAAATTATATTTTTTCCTCCAATGATCACTCACATTTTTGTTATGTTAAATTGCATAAAGGCATTTGTTTCATATGCAGATGTGTTACTTCAGGCTCTTGACCTCAATGCATAATGTATAACAGAACAATTATACACCACTGTTCTCTTATATTTCCACAGTTCATATGTCTTCATTGTCTTTGTAGTCCTATTAAAACATCTGTCATATACTGTATGAGAAAAACCAAGCTACTCAATAAGCTTCTATCGGAAAAAAAAAACACATTAACCCAAGCAACATCTTGTATGTACATATGATTGGAAAACCTTTCATGACATCCTAGAAGCGGACATTAATATTTCTAAAAGGAACGGTAGTTTTCCCTAGTAATAGATCTATCTTTCAGCACTTAAATTGATTTTTCCCATCTTGGCATAAAGTGTGTCTCTGTCACCCAGCCAAGAGATGAGAACTGGCACCATAGCAGTAGATGCATAAGCAGCAGCTGCTTCAGCATTAAAAATGGAAGTGTCAGTATCTATTCTTCAACATGAGAAAGATATGTTGAAACACTTACACAATGTTGTGCTATAAACAAACCGGCTCACACTGACAGGAGGGATTTTTCGTTGGATTTTTTAAACCTTATAAAATATATATGGACCTCGTTTAGAGGAGCGTAAAGTAATATGTTCAAATTTGGGGAAATATTAGTAGTCAGACAAATTGGCACCAGGCGTTTATGGAGGAAATAGATTTATACTGTACGTGCAGTGCAGACACCAGACTAAATATAGAATGAAGACTTGGGAGGGAAAAAAAATGGGAATTGACTTGAGTGTGAATATGAGACGGATAATAATAAGCCAGACAATGTTTAGCGCGATACTAGTTACTGAAATATTACTGAGAGACATCTGCTAACAAATGCATTATTAAAGGCACAATTTAGAACTGTCGTATCTGTACTGTATGCGCTCTTACGGGATACGTTTCGTTTTATCGATGAATTTCACGTCAGATGGTAGAAATAGTTACATTGACATTTATTCCAAAATACAGTAAAGCAAAACTCAAAGGTATTGATGTGAGAGGAAACTGAAAGTGTATCCTTATGTAGTGAGTCACTTAATGTTTAATAATAGGCATCGGGGTCACTAATGGGCCTCGTAAAGTCAACTGGATCTATGCATGAATTCAAATTTTTTAATTAGTATAAAGTTATAAGGCATAAAGCATACATCCTCCTAGCAGAAGATCTCTATAAAAATGGTATATAAGGCTGGTGCTCTGGTGCTCACCGGTTATGGTCCTGTCCTGTCTGGGGCTCCTACATTGATATCCTCCTTTCGTGACCCCAGGCTTGTGCAATCTAGAAGCTGCAGTTCTTCAGGTGACCTCTAAGGCATGTGTACACCAGTTCTTTCAAATACTGACCCTGTTCTTACCCTTCCTATACTAGTTCATCAACATCTATTTAAGGCTGCTCCACCCACTCCTTTTTGTCTAAGTATTGTTTGGTTCCTAGTGTTCCTGAGAGAGAGTTTTATCCTGCATCCTGGCTTATACAGGATCCTCAGACTACACACATGTGCCTAGGAAGTAGAGAAGATGGCACTCCAACAGTGGGGTGGTGCACGAGGTGGATAGGTCCAGTAGCAGGTAAATAGAAGAGCCTGGCACTCACCAATAAGTTTTGCTTATTTCTTCATGTGCAGAAAGCATCAATATTACAGGCAGGATACGTTTCGGCCAACATGGCCTTCATCAGCTTCATCACATGTGCCTGACCCCTTTCCTTTTGTCATCCTGTACTGGTAACTAATATGTGAGCCTCTTGTCCTGACCCTCCCCCTGTATTTAACTATACTTCTGTCTTTTGTGCCAATCCAAATTTGTATAAAGCTATGGCAGCATACATTTAGGCAAAAAGTTCCATATCCTACATGAACAATAAATAGTATGTACGGGCCTCCATTTGTTTAACTTGTTTATTAATGATATTGAGGATGGAATCAACAGCAACAGCAATATCTTTGCAGATGACACCAAGCTTTGTAGTACAGTACAGTCTATGGAGGATGTGCAAATGTTACAGGCTGACTTGGACACACTCGTTGTTTGGGCGTCCACTTGGCAAATGAGGTTCAATGTTGATAAATGTAAAGTAATGCACCTGGGTACTAATAACCCGCATGCATCATACTGTATTTCCTAGGGGAAGTTACTCTGGGAGAGTCACTGATGGAGAAGTTTCTGCGTGTACTTGTAGATACTAGACTACAGACCGGCCCCGGAGCCTCACAGCTCCATCCCTGCGGTGCCTGCATCTCTCTCATCTCCTGCTCGTCAGCGGACGTGTGACGTCATCCGTTACTGCCCGCCAGAGCAGGAGATGAGAGAGATACAGGCACCGCCGGGCTGGAGCTGTGAGACTCCGGGGCCGGTCTGCATCGGGCTGCCGATCATAGAATATGTAAGCAGCTAAGGGCACCGGCCGATGCAGAGTGGCCGCACAAAGTTGGGCTGGTCGTCAGCCAGCAGTATGCTAAGGAGAGGGGCTGGTCGGCGGCCGGCGGTATGAGAAGCGGGGCTGGTCAGCGGCCGGCAGTATGCTAAGGAGGGGAGCTGGTCGGCGGCCAGCGGTGGTATGTTTAGGAGCGGGGCTCCGACTGATAATCTTTGCCTGGCATTCCAGATTATCAAAACAGTGGAGGAGCTCACAACAGGTTTAGACAAGTTCTTAGACCAAAATAACAAATATATACCCATTACCCACCCCCTTCCCTGCACTCATCCCCTCATTGGTTGAACTTGATGGACATGTGTCTTTTTTCAACCGTACTATGTAACTTTTTTTTTTACATATATTATTTCTCTTTCCGCACAGTTGTAGGACACAATTTAAAGCGACTCTGTACCCACAATCAGCCCCCTTCAAACAGCTTGTACCGTCAGATTGCTGCTTTTAATCCAAGATCTGTCCTGGGCTCCGTTTAGCAGGTGATGCAGTTATTGTCTTAAAAAACAACTTTTAAACTTTCAGAGCTGTGTCAAATTGGAGTGGTCTAGAGTACCCATGCCCTAGGCCTCTCAGTTCCTTTTCCCCACCCTCCTCTTCATTAAGTACACTCCTGGCCAGGATTTCTCCTATTCATTACCTGTCTGATGTGATGAAAAGGAGAAATCCTGTCTGTGGGTGTTCCTAATGATGAAGAGGGCAGGGAGGAAGAAAAAGAGGTGTTGCAGGCCTAGGGCACAGACACACCAGGGCGCAGACTGTGAGTACAAAGTCGCTTTAATGTTAAAATGGAAGGCCTATCCTCCAAAAAAGCAATTAATCTTAAATCAACTCCTGGTATCCCGCCAACCAGCTTTGTGTAGCCCCTTCAATGTTTACCAGTGCTCGCAGCTGCATTGCCATACTTTTACTAGTGGAGAAACATAGTGCTGCCCTGTTCACTTCAATAAATTGTACAAGCCCAAATAAACTCTTGATAAAGTCAAGCACCCTCTGCTTCTGGGCCACAATTCTAATAAATGTAATTAAGTACAGAGGACACTTATATTCAGAAATACTCTTTTAAATAACCGCACAAGAGGGTTGTTGCTTTGAATAGGGTCAATTGCATCAAGAATTTTAATGCAATCATATTGTACAATTTCACAGTTTTTCTTGATGATATAAGATCAGATAGGTAAAGATGACCTTAGCCACAGGCACTGAAATATAATTTGCTGCAGAATATATATTGCCAGTCTAGTCTTGTCTGTCAAGGGTTTAGAACAACAATCATGTTCCTTATGTGTTGTATAAAATAAAAGAAAGAATATAGATACTGTCTTTCCATTTCTATAGCAACCATTGGGAAGAAATAGTAACTGTTAATTACTGGTAAAATTGGTGTCTATTTGTTATAATATATAAGATTTGTAAATCTTTTTGTGTATCAGTTATGCTTGGCATTAAAGGGGTACTCTGGAGAAATTAAAAAAAAAGTCAGAGAGTTATACAGATTTATCATTTATCTCTATTTAAAAATCTAAAAGTTGTTTGTCGTTTCAAAAAACGTTTGACATCTAAGAGAGACATGTTAAAAGTTTTGATCACTCTGGACCTGAGTGTTCAAACCCTGACCGATCTTGAGAACGATCCACGCTAGTGCAGTCTTCTCTTGGCTCTGTGTCACGTGATAAGTTGGAATCTTTGCTCACTGACAAAGAGCGGGGAGCGGACCATGAGGTAGCGTGGTCCTGTCCCTGCTCATTCTCCCAATCGTTTAGGGTCTGAACAGGAGCATACCTAATATTCATGGGGCTACATAGCAAAGAAATGTAAGAAATGATTGCTGATCTCAGGGAGACCAGCCAAACTATAACTCTGCAGGTTAAAGCACTCTATGCAGTGAAATCCTAGGTGCATTGCTCCCTGGGAAACATGAATATGCAAAAGAGAGCCCGTGGAGCCTGATTCAAGAATCTTGAAACACAGGACTAGACAGATATCCCTCCGGGAAGGACCCAGCCAAGGGGTGGCTCCTGTGGGGAAACAACCAATACCACCATATTAAGTGGCCCTATAAGTCAATGTAATGACAAGGGAAAAACCAAGGCCAGGTATCCATCCACAGACAGCTGTTTCGGGGTGTTGCCCCTCATCAGTGTGGAGCAGGATTCTGGCTAGGTGGGAATAATGCCTAGTAAAGCCATAAGAGGAACAGATCGCTGATCTCAGGGAGACGAGCCAAACGATAACACTGCCGGCCCCGTTCCTTCCCGGAGGGATATCTGCCTAGTCCTGTGTTTCGAGACTCTTTAATGAAGCTCCACAGGCTCTCTTTTGCATAGCAAAGAAATGTACAGGGCCCCATGAATCCTGTGCAGGAAAATCCCCCCCCACACACACACACATACTCCTGGCCCAGCACAGTCCCCCAGCTTCCCAGCGCACAAGTAACGTCACTCGTGTGTCAGGAAGCTGGGAGAATGAGGGGACTGCGTCGGGCATGGTAAGCATGTGTATAAGATTGGCCTCTTGTGGCTAGAGGTATGTCCTGCAGGAAGTGGAGTATTCTTTCCAGTCTGACACAGTGCTCTCTGCTGCCACCTGTGTCCATGTCAGGAGCTGTCCAGAACAGTAAGAAATCCCCACAGAAAACCTCTCCAGCCTTGGACAGTTCCTGTCATGGACAGAGGTGGCAGCAAAGATCTCACCAACAGGTGGTCCGCAGGACCTGCAGATAAAAACCTGCTAGATTATGTGAATTAAAACTACTTTGCTATAATGTGCTGCTACTGGTTTATTTCTTGTTATTTAATTTTAGAGTTTAATAATTGAAACATTTCATTTTCACATCTGTATGATATTAAATATTTAGTAGATAAAAAATGTTTACGTACTTTCCTTACAGAAACAGTTAGCAGATTTAAGTAAGTGATCACATAAAGTGTATGTCTTAGGTATACTGTACACTGATCAGCTATAAAACCACCTAGGTAATATTATGTAGGGACCATTTGTGCCACTAAAATATCTGTGAGGCATGGACTCAACAGAACTTGTGCATGTGTTATGCGGTTTCTTGCAGACTTTAACAGCATGTCCTTTAAATTCACTTTGTTTTGAAATGAGGTCTCCATGGATCAGAGTTTGTCTATCTCATCCTCGATTGATATTCACAATTTGATTCGGATCCTTACCAAGTTTTGCAGCTTAAGGCCATGTTCAATTTAGGCAGATCAATTTACTTACTATGGAATACTTACTCTGTATACACTGCAGCCAGAATTTAATGCGGCCACACAGAAAACTGATACCCTAAGTCAGTTTTGTGTGGCTGCTATTTATTGAATAGTGGTCGCACAAAACTGACAGTGCAGACAATGTGCACAATGTGCACAGTGCATTTTACATTGTGTGCTATGGGTAATTGGAATGCGGGCGCACCCGAATGTGCCCACATTCCAATTAAAAAGAAATCAAGTTTATCCGGCCAGTGCACTTTACTGGTAGCGGCCGTTTAGTGACACGGCCATGTCTCAAAACGGCCGCTGTCTTACCTCGTGGGAACCCGGCCTAAAGAACTAAATTACTTGATGTCTAATATATCCCTTTTTAATGAATAATCAATGGTTAATCTGCCAGTGGTTATAGCATTATGGCTGAGTGGTATAACGGTGGCATATCTAATATGCCCCTTTAGTAGATACTGTGTATCACAGGGTATCAGCTTTACATTAAGTGTTCTTTTAACATTCACTTTTAGAAGAATTTGTATGGAGATGAGTATCCTGCTATCCCCTAGTTCTCCACTGACCTAGAAAGGAAAAAGCATTTAGAGAAATGCGAGCTGGTCCTTAGGAGTTCTGCACCAGTAGTACAGCAGTCAGTTCCATAAAGACAATCAGGTCAAACATTGGTTCTGTATCTGCTGCTGGAAGTTATTACTTTCTAATCTGCTCTAAGATTTTTATGCTCAGCCATAAGATTTGCTTTGCCCCCTAAACTCTATGATAGCGTATTTGAATGTGATGTCATCAATCCCCACCAGGGTCCTAGAGGTCTGCTGGTTTTCTCTATCATTGGACAGTACAGTACAGTTTCCAGATATGGTCATGTGTTATATTTCAACTACTAATAGATTCACATTACATATTACATAATGTATTGTTCTCAAGTCTTTTGCCTTATGATATTAAGCGGTGTTAATATTTATTTCCTCCTTCTCGAAAGAGAACACATATTCCAGACAATAGAGCTTAATACATGATAATTACAATCAACGTGAAAGTCACAGCCAGCTAGATATGTAGGCTGATGTTATTTATGGAAATAAGAATTCACAGCCCCATATCTATCTATGCGTATGTGCAAATATATATAGCACTGTTTTATCTCCCATTCATCCCACAACACGGTTAATGTTTGGAACAGTTTATGTTCATAATAACGTACGGTTAGGTCAATGGATGATGAATGTTCCCAAACACATATGCTCTGACTCCTACAGACAATGATTTCAGCAAAATACTAGGCGCAACAAATAGGAAGAAACAATATACTGTAAAGGGGGAAAAGCATTGATGTAATAATCTCTGACTCCCATCTGGAAAGCGCTCGATGCCTGTAAACTTGATGGATGGGCTTAACCTGGAGAGATACAGAGCTCTCATAGACTGTTCCTCGTTTTATGCAAATTAAATTCTACATTATTTTTTATTGTATGTTTTACCAAATTGGTGTAAAGTAGAGAGGAGATAAATACATCAGAGACATGACAGCTTTATGGTCGCTTTAAACCTAAAGATGATATATGCTGCTATAAAATTTATACCTCATCACGCAGAATATATTTCTTTCCTTAAAGCTTTGATTTTACACAGTAGTCTTGTTGAGAAATATATATATTTTTTTCTTTTTTTTTTCTACACTACTGCAAAACTATTACTAGTATAGCTGGATACATCTGATATAACAATTGTCACTGTTCGTGCTTCAACCTTCCTGCAAAATGGTGCCAAAGGGCCAGAAAATATGACATCTAAAGTGCGCTTCACATTTGTTAATGTATTTCCACTTTTTTTTTTCTGATAGCACCAACAGTTTTCAATTTTTTTAAATGGGATTTTATTTCACTGCAATGTGCATTGTTTGGGGTTTTTTGTTGTTTTTTTAGCAGGATTTTCTATTTATTGTCATTTATTACCTATGCTTTTCTTGGCATTTTTGAAGGGATTCTAAAATGCATGAATAAATAGGTCTGGGCACAATTGCTTAATTAAAAAAACATACTTTACTGTAGTTTTTATGACAAATACAAAGACAAAGCAAGAGGTTATAGAAAGAAGTTAACAAAAACAAGATATATTTAGCAATCAATACAGACAACAGCTGTCTGCGGGGGGGGGGGGGGGGGGGGGCTCCGTTGGATGGATATTCAATGCAGTTTCCTAGTTTCCCAACACGACTGCCCTTGAGCATCAATGTTACACATGGACTATCTTGTTCCAAAGGACCTTCACCTTGTGTTTAGTGTACCTGGCTTATAAACATTTTCTCTCCACCCCTTCATGAACTTTCCAGAAAGATCATTCCTCTCTTTAGATCCTAGCAGGTGCAAATCAGCATAATGTGGTCCAATAAACATTAGACTAAGATAAGGAGAAAGACAATGGAGACCCGTGGAAGTATAAGTAATATCTGGAGGAAAATTAATTGATGTTTGAAAATATAATGACCCAGATTTATCAAGTTGTATAAAATTGAAACTGCGTAAACTGCCCACAGCAATCAATCACAACTCAGAGCATAGAAACAGAAGATTATTGGTAGAAAAAGACCACTTGGTCCATTTAGTCTGCCCCTATAGTAATCTCTTCTTACTATCTTGGGATAGATATATGATTATCCCAGGCATATTTAAAGGTGAAGTCCCACCAAATTAAAGAAAAAGAAGGAAGACAGAGGAGTACAGGACACAAAAAACACAGTGTAAACTCACCCAACCTGTGTGCATCACATACCTGGCTCTTCCAGCTTCAACTGCCCGCCAAGCCAATCAGTGACTGGGGTGGTGTCTCGCCCCTGTCAATGATTGGCTGAGCGGGCAATCACTTAGCCGGGTACATGTTGTTACAGTTGGAAGAGTTGCAGGACACCGGCCCTTGTCAGGTGGACTCAGAAGTGGCACTACGAGAGCAAGAATCGGTAAATTTACTTTATTTCTTATTTTCCTGCACCTCCCTGCCTTGTCATTTTCATGAAACTTCTCCTGTTAATTTTGTTTTATTGTAGATTTACCAACCAGATCTGTTAGAAGTTTCTTCCAAGCATCTACTACTCTTTTAGTAAAGTAATATTTTCTCACATGGCTTCTGACCTTTCCCCTTGTTCGTGGGTTCTTTTTTTTTCTAAAAACATGTAGCAATAAGAGAAGGTCAAAGCACTCAGTGGTTCAAACTTGTCACTTCAGCTTTATTGGAGTATACATACAAGGAAAAGAAAAGGTGAAATAGGTATAAAAGGTGAAATAGGTATAAAAGGTAAAATAGATGCAGGCCCATAACCGTGTGACAGGTGACCCACAAATTTATTCTAGCCCCGGACCTAACCAAGACCTTTAATGCAGCAATTCAAAAAGGAACATTCCCATCTGAAATGCTCTAAGCTCTTGTTCCCAACCAGGGAAATACCTTGATGTTCCAGGGAAACTTAGAGCCATATCAGTACTGAACACCACCTGGAAACTATATGCTTAAATACTAGCTAGAAGATTGTTGGATGTTCTTCCTCCAATTATCGCTAATGAACAAATCGGGTTTGTTAAGGGCAGAAAAAACATAGATGAAACACTCTTTCATAGACATTATATCTGCGGTGGAGGCCTGGTGCACGCCTTCTTTGCTCCTTACACTGAATGTGGAGAAGGCGCTCGACCAGGTACATCTTAACCAAATTTGTGATTGGTGGAGATCTTCATAAAGCCATAATGGCCCTGTATATTGTACCAGTTGTGAAGGCATATAAATCTGGTACACAATGCAAAGAGTTTAAAATTTCCAGTGGAACATGCGAGGGATGTCCACTGTTTCCACTAATTTTTGCCATGGTGATGGTATATTAGAATTGCAAACACAATCACAGGAATAGGTATGACTGAACATCACATTAGACTCTTTGCAGATGATATGATATTAAGACTCTCCTCTCCTGAATCATCCTTAAGGGGGATAGCGGACATCCTCCAAGAGTTTGGATCCATCAGGAACTATAAAGTGAACTCTTCCAAATCTGTCATCTTAAAAATGATCATCTCCGCCGTTTTACAACAAAAGCTCCAAAATAAACAACAATTTCAATGGTCCAAAGGGCATATAACATATTTAGGAATCATACTTACATTCCCAACTATCAACTTGGCAGTAAATTATTTGAATGCACTCTTAGGCTGTGTTCACACAACGTATCTTTTGTATTAATCAAGGCCGTTGTTGCAAATTGCAACAACGGCCGTGATTAATACAAAAGATAGTTTGCCATAGAAGTCAGAGGGAATCCCGGACAGAGTGTATACACATAGGGGGAGATTTATCAAAGGGTGTAAAATTTAGACTGGTGCAAACTGCCCACAGCAACCAATCACAGCTCAGCTTTAGGCAGTGCTGAAAGGAAAGAGGAGCTGTGATTGGTTGCTGTGGGCAGTTTGCACCAGTCAAAATTTTACACCCTTTGATAAATCTCCCCCATAGTATATAATAGCGGCCGCACAGACATGTCAGTTCACACAATGGAGAGTGCGGCTCCGGCCACACTTTCCATTGTGTGCTATGGTGAATTGGGATGAGTGCACACAAGGATGTGGCCATATCCCAATTCAGCACAAATAAAGTTCATACGGCGGCACTGCAGTACTGGCCGGGATGAACTTCACTGACACCAGTCACACAGCAGGGTCACAGAACGAACAGCGTCATTTGCTTTGTGAACCCGGCCTTGAGATATTATAATTCTTACATCTTCCCATATCCTGAGTAGGTTGTATATCGATGGCAATATTTTCTTTCCACAAATTTTATACTATTTTACCATTGCTTAGCTCATTGCTGGCCGTGGCGCTGTCCCTTTTAAGTCATTGATTTGCTGAGCAGGCCGTCACTCACATCTCTGGAATGATAGCCGGCTTAGCCAATCAATGACCAATAGGACGGGACAGCTTGTCAGGAGAGTGACAGCCTGCTCAGACAATCACTGTCGGTAATTGGCTGAGTGGGCTGGAGAAGGCTGAAAACACTGAAGAAAGAGAAAAGGACTCCGGGGAAGCATGGCCAGGTAAGTATTGCACCAAGACTGCACAAAAACAGCTAAACAATTGTTTACTTGTTTTAGTGCGGTTCATTAAGGTTTATTTTGCAAGTTTGCAAATCTTACACCAAAAATTTGTAAACTGAATGATTGAAAACCTCGCTCATCTGAAGCTGTTACAGCCCATTCAGCCAATAACTGGCTGCTGTGCTGTCCTGTGTCAGTTAGTAGTTGGCTGAGTGGGCTGTTGATGTCTGAAGACCCCGGAGACACGGAAGAGAAAACCGGACAGGGGAGCATATTATTTTTTATTTTTCACGAATTCTTTAAACAAAGCTTGCCTTACATTGCTCTTCTGTAGATACAGCCTGGTCGATGTTCACAAATAGTATTTCTGTCAGTCTTTTGGTCAGTACTTTTCAACCAAATCCAGGAGTGGGTTGAGAATACAGAAGCTGTTCAAAGTTTTCCATTATCATTTTGCCCTTTCAATTCTACTCCTGATTTTGGTTGAAAAAAGATTGACCAAAATACTTACAAAAATACTTTGTGTGAACATCGCCATAAGGTGGAACTGGACCTACTGTATAAAGTGGTCTGTTTAACCCCCTAATGACAAAGGGCGTATATTTACGCCCTGTTGCCGTTAAGGTCCCGGGTGCCGCTTGTAGCCCGGGACCGCAGGTATTAGCGGGCGCGGTCCGATCGCCGTGCCCGCTAATACAGTAATCAGATGCAGCTGTCAAACATGACAGCTGCATCCGATTACCGGACGCAGCTTATCCATGGTGTCTAGTGGAGGAGATCGCTCCTCCGGGATGTTATCCTGGAGGAGCGATCTCCGTTTCTGAAGCCGGCCGGGGACCGCTCCAAGATGGCGCCGTCCCCGGCTCGGCACTCGTTTACTTCCGGCTGCAGCAGCCGGAAGTAAACGAGTGCCTATCTCATGGATCTCTGCAGCATATCTAGCCCCCCCTAGGGGGGCTTTTAGTATAAGTGTAAAAGTTTAAAAAAAAGTGTCATTATTAATAAAAATCCCCCTCCCCTAATAAAAGTCTGAATCACCCCCCTTTTCCCAGGTTATAAATAAAAGTAAATAAATAAATAAATAAACAAACATGTTTGCTATTGCCACGTGCGTAATCGCCCGAACTATTAATTAATCACATTCCTGATCTCGCACGGTAAACTGTGTCAGCGCAAAAAAAATCCCAAAATGCAAAATTGCGCATTTTTGGTTGCATCAAATCCAGAAAAATTGTAATAAAAAGCGATCAAAAAGTCGTAAATGCGCAATCAAGGTATCGATAGAAAGAACACATCATGGCGCAAAAAATGACGCCTCACACAGCTCCATAGACCAAAGGATAAAAGCGCTATAAGCCTGGGAATGGAGCGATTTTAAGTGACATATATTTGTTGACAATGATTTGAATTTTTTACAGGCCACCAGATACAATATAAGTTATACATGTTATATATCATTGTAATCGTAACGACTTGAGGAACATGCATAACAAGTCAGTTTTACCCTAGGGCGAATGGCGTAAAAACACATTTCCCCCAAATAAACAAAATGCGTTTGTTTTTTTTTCAATTTCACCACACTTTGAATTTTTTTCTGGTTTCGCAGTGTACTTTATGCAAAAATTCAGCCTGTCATTGCAAAGTACAATTAGTGATGCAAAAAATAAGGGCTCATGTGGGTTTTTAGGTGGAAAAATGCAACTGCTATGGCCTTTTAAGCACAAGGAGGAAAAAACAAAAACACAAGAATCGAAATTGGCTCTGTCTTTAAGGGGTTAATGCCCAGTTATTAGCAATAGAGTAAGAGAACTTTTATAACCTGCTGCTAACAAATTTACTATGTAAATGTTCTTTTCTCCAAGCAGATTGATGCACAAAGTCACATTATATTAAGAAAAGCCAAGTAACATGATTTACTGAACAGTATTAGACAGCTTGATAAATGACTAAGAATAAAAAAAAAACAATGGCCATTAGAGAACATTAAGAAGTAGTTGGCATTAAGAGATTTATGTCTGTTTTTCCCACTGAATTCAGTGAGAAAATGTAATGAAGGTTTACTGCCATAATTATACTGTTCATAAAAATTAGCGATTAATACATGTTTTTGGGGGGTCATTTTACATCGTAAAAAAGTCAGTTTCTTTTAGCATTTATTTCTATTTTTAGATTTGTTTTGGTGCATTTTTAAACAAAATGTTCAAATTAGCTCCATAAAACAAATGTGTTAATGAATAAGTACACTGTCCGAAAATAATCACATAGTAAAAAAAACAAACAAAGCTAAAACATGTTGATTTTTAGAAAAACTACATTTGAACCCCCCCCCCAAAAAAAAACAAAAAGAAAAAGAAAAAAAACACACTTAAGAGGGTAAAAAAAAAAGGTATACATAAACAAGACATGTTGCCTATGGTGTTTTTGTATTGTGATCTTACTGAAATCTACACCAGCTCAGAGCTCAATTAAATTTAAGCTACAACTTAAGGCCCCATTACATAGAACGATTATAATTTAAAAATTTGCTACAACGACCCAACGAGCAAATGACAAATAAAAAATCGTTCATTTTTGTCTTTCAACATGTTGAAAAATTATTGTTAGTAGTTCGATGATCCTTCCCATATTTGTTCGTGTAATAAGTCGCTTACCGATAAAACATGTTTTCTGGGTTGTCCTGAGGAACGATTAACCACCATATACCGACATAAAAACGACTGTTCTTAACAGTAATCAGTAAGTGTAATAACCTCAGAATCGTTCGCTACAAAATTGCTAGTTATCGCTAGAAAACGATCGGTATAGTGAATCTTTGAACAATAATCGCTATGTGTAACACGGGCTTTACAGGTGTAAATTGTAGTAGATCTGGTTCAGCGGTACACCACGTTACTCCATAATGCACTGCCTTGCCTGCCCAACTGGTAAGCACTGCCACACTACAGACAAAAGTCACAAAACATTATGCAACCTCTTTGCTTGTGCATTATTTTCCTCTATCTCGATATCACCCCATATTATTCGATCCACAGTATTACATCAGACTCAGGCTATGTAGTACATCCACTACAGGAATGTAGCGTAAAATGATGGCCGTAAATAATAATCGTGTACATTATTTATGAACGTTATTATAAAAAGACAGCCATTATTTTGCGCTACAATCGATGCAATGCAAACATAGTCTTATGGTGTAACGATAGTCGTGCATGGCAGAAGCTGAAGTAAAAGTTTAGAAGCAAATCTAGAAGTCAGTGAGAGAAAAGCTTATCAAGCATGAATAATTCATATCTTTCCTAGGCAGGAGGAGGGAGTGCAGATGAATGGTTAGTAGATAAAATCAGTAAAATGCCACAGAAGAATAGATGGATGGATGAACTGATGGACAGATAGATAGATAGATAGATAGATAGATAATTTATTTGTGTTTATTCTAAAAAAAAATGTGGTTGTATTTTATTAACAGTAGGAGAAGGTATACTATGTATCAACAACTCAGCCAACCAGACTCATATATCTTAAGTAATTACTTCTGGGTGAGATTCGGTGCCATACACTTGGATAGGGTCACAGAACTCTCAGCAAGAAATAGATTATTTTGACTTTGACAAGTGCTTAATTAGCCCCAAGATGCTGCATGTGCAGTAGTAATTAGAAATGTAATTAAATAAAAGACCGTTTGTGATCACTGATAAAGCCTTGCTTGTCACCCACCTCTTCTTGTTCATTGAGAGCACTTTCTGTATTTGCTTCCTTTAGGACATGTTCACACCTATGACAAACCTATTGTGTATTTTAAAAATAATCTACAGAACAAATCCAAGGCTGACAGTTGGATCTCTGACATACATGTTAGGGCAGTGGGGTCCAACTCATGGCCCTCCAGCTGTTGAAAAACTCCAATTTCTATAATGCCTGGACAACCAAAGCCTTGCTCTGGCTGTCCAAGCATGATGGGTATTGTAGTTTAGTTACAGCCGGAGGGTTGTGAGTTTGATACTAGCGTGTTGAGGGATATGCACAATGATTATCATGTTATCATTCAGTAAGGCTATACCTCAGCTTTTGGTGCTGGACATGGAGGTTTCAAAATCATAAGTTTTAATGTAGATTTTGCCTACTATGAGTGAATCGGATGATTTAGGCATAGTATCTTTATGAAATTCTGAATGTGTAAACATTAGAGAAGCGCACAACTTTAAACATGCTTTAATCCATCTCATTGATTAGCGGTGGCTGAAGAAGTTGGATGCAGCCCTAGGAAGTCCTGAAAACATGGATACAGCCTATGTCCTATGGCTTTATCCATGTTTTCCAGGCAGCCTTAGGGCTGAATCAAGCTTTTCCAGCTATCAGGAGTCCAATGACGAGACTACCGGGTTAGGACAGACATAAAAAGGTTGTCCACCGTAAAATATCTTGTCGCCTAGCCACAGGATAGGGGACAAGTAAGAGATTGCGGGGGAATCCGACCTCTCTACCCTGCAGTCCTTTGTTATGAATACAGCCACAGTTATGGCACGTGACAAGCGGTTCTATTTATTCCTATGGAGTTGCCGCAAAGAGTTAAGTACTGTACTTGTCTCTCTCTGGCAGCTCCATTCATTCTCTATGGAGCCACCAGAAAGAGTCAAGTGCTGCACTCAGCTTTCTCTGGCAGCTCCATTCTGGAGATTGGCAGGGGGTATGGAGGTCAGACCTCCCTAATCTCTTACCTGTCCCCTATCCTATGGATAGGGGACAAGTCTGTTTAAGGTGGACAACCTCTTTAAACATGCTCATCTGTGTTAAACATAATCTTAAGGTGGAAACTTATTCTATAGAAGTAAACCTAAACCCTAGTGCAGATTTGTCACAGAAATGTCTGCATGTGCTTTATTTACACTGCTAAAATACAGAGTAGGAATAAATGTTAGCAAACACCTATTGAAATATGACTGATGTCAGTAGGGTTCCACTAGGCTTTATTCAGTGAAATTATTTCATAGTTTGTATTCTTTACCCTGGAGCCATCATTGGAAGAACAGACTGTTCTGCTCCTGGTTTTGACCTTTTACAATATATTGTGTACTATTTAGCTCAGCAAATGTACTGTGCACATTTGTTATTTATTAATGACCAAAAAACTTCTTTTTTTTTGCTTTTTAAACATCCAGTGTTAAAATAATATACTCTCTAAAGGTTACTTATTACAGAAAAAGCTCCATCATTATTTTATAAGTTCTGCATTCTTCTCTTTAAGCCTAAGGGTGCCTTCACACATAGCATATTTCTGCAGTTTTACAGTGAAATCCACTGCAATACTGAGTACTATTAAAATCTTTGGCACTCCATTCTCCCAGCGGATTTTCATTCCGCTGTGAGAATGTAGTGACATATCCTTGTAAATCCTAAAACGCTGTACTGCTGCTACAGTAAAAAATTAATAAATAAAGCAGCCATACTTACCTGTCCAGGCTCCTCCAATGTCCCCTGGCATCAGCTTTAAGTGCAGTTCAATGATGGCCTGCTCAGGCAATCTCTGGCTGCAGCTGGACAGCAATTTAATTGGCTGAGTGGGCTTTCAGTGAGCGAGAGTCGGGGAGAATTGGGGGGAGAGCAGACAGGCAAGTATGGCTGCTTTATTGTTTTTTACTATAGCAACAGCACAGCATCTTAAGTTTTACAAGGCTATGTCACTACATGGAGTGCCATAGACTTTAATTATACTTAGTATGTACTTATGTGAAACTCCCAGTGTTAAATTTGCTGCAGGCCACGAGCCGAAACGCAGCACCCTCCTGTTTGTTCCTGTATTATGTGACACTTTAATAAAAGAACACAAACAATTAGTGAGTGCCGGGACCATCCTTTATTACATGCTGGGACCAGTTCCAACCATGAGCACCACCCCACTACAGAGTGCCGTCTTACTCCAGTACCACCCGATAAAGAAAGGCAGAGGGACTGATCCCCACCAAGGCAAGTAGCCCCAAAACACCAGAGCTCACCAGCTGCACACAACACCTGCAACCAGCGCCCTGGGCCACGGCATTCGTATTACACAAGCCCTTAAACCAATACGTATCAGCGGATCTGTAGAATAATAAAATATATATTTATACATATTAAATAAAAGAATTAAATGGGTTCTCCTTATTCTGACTTACACAGTGACAATCATTGCTTGAGTTTAACAGCTTTAAACTCCATGGCAATGCCATGCCAACTCACTAATGGCTCTCACTGAGACCTATATCAGTTTTACAGAGCACAAAACAGCCCAGACCGAGCAATTGAACCCACTGAGCCCAGTATCACTGGCGTTTATGGTGCCTGCTGATGCATGAGAAGATAATAATCCTCTGGAACTGATATACTGAACCCCTCATCTCTTAGGAAACATATAGTTACTTATGCTTTCTTGTCATCCCCAATATACTAAATGATTTTATTCTATATGGCGCATGAGGGACTCAGCAGCCGAGCTGCCAGCAATTTATGGAAAAACATAAAAAAACTAGGGCCAAAATGTTATTTTTATACATGCGTTGTCACTCGATAAATCTAAATTTAGCTTGTTTCAATGTTAAATAAAAAGCAGAGAAACATTTATTGGCATGCCAAAAAAGAAATGCAATGTGTTCACTTCAAATAAAACACATTTATTTCTTTACCCTCTCACCGAAGCAACGTATAATATATTGTCACTGTAAATCACTTATATCTTACATTTATTGGTATACTTGATTTCTAATGTGCTGTATAGTGTTTCTATTTGTTCTTTGTCCTAACAAGTAGATGTGTAAGTACAATCCCCGGAGTCCCCATACATTTAAAAGGTTTAGAGTAATTTAAAGGAGTTTTCTACTGAGGAAAATCCCTTTTAGTTACAAACATCCCCTGATGATAAGCTGATTACAGACTGTCCAAATGCTAGGACCGGTAGTGTGGAGGGGAATCCTGCAATTGTGTTCTATTTTCATACAACGCTGCCATTGGAGAATTAAAGCATTAAACAATCACCTAAGAAATCAATCAGTAGTTTGTGTATTGTGCTGGCATGCTAGGTCCTCTAGAGTGTGAAATACTGTTTGTAGCCTGCACTTTTTCTTGGGTTAGGGAACTTCTCTTCATTATTCATTGAAAATTTGATTACTGACTGTAGTCTGGAGTTGACTCATTGACTAGAAGTGAGTTCTAGGCAATAGTGTTCTAGGCATGCCCTGTTACCAGTGCACAGAACATTAGCAAAGACACTTTTCATATGTCTTTAACCCCTTAAGGACAGAGCCAATTTTGATTTTTGCGTTTTAGTTTTTTCCTCCTTGTGCTTAAAAGGCCATAGCACTTGCATTTTTCCACCTAGAAACCCACATGAGCCCTTATTTTTTGCGTCACTAATTGTACTTTGCAATGACAGGCTGAATTTTTGCATAAAGTACACTGCGAAACCAGAAAAAAATTCAAAGTGTGGTGAAATTGAAAAAAAAAATGCATTTTGTTTATTTGGGGGAAATGTGTTTTTACGCCATTCGCCCTGGGGTAAAACTGACTTGTTATATATGTTCCTCAAGTCGTTACGATTAAAACGATATGTAACATGTATAACTTATATTGTATCTGATGGCCTGTAAAAAATTTAAACCATTGTCAACAAATATACGTCACTTAAAATCGCTCCATTCCCAGGCTTATAGCGCTTTATCCTTTGGTCTATGGGGCTGTGCGAGGTGTCATTTTTTGCGCCATGATATGTTCTTTCTATCGGTACCTTGATTGCGCATATACGACTTTTTGATCGCTTTTTATTACAATTTTTCTGGATTTTGCACTTTGGGATTTTTTTGCGCTGACGCCATTTACCGTGCGAGATCAGGAATGTGATTAATTAATAGTTCAGGCGATTACGCACGCGGCGAAACCAAACATGTTTGTTTATTTATTTATTTATTTACTTTTATTTATAACCTGGGAAAAGGGGGGTGATTCAGACTTTTATTAGGGGAGGGGGCTTTTTACTATTAACAACACTTTTTTTACTTTAACACTTATACTAGAATCCCCCCTGGGGGACTTCTAGTATAAGTGATCTGATCTCTCATAGAGATCTCTGCAGCATAGATATGCTGCAGAGATCCATGAGATAGGCACTCGTTTACGGAAGTAAACGAGTGCCGAGCCGGGGACGGCGCCATCTTGGAGCGGTCCCCGGCCAGCTTCAGAAATGGAGATCGCTCCTCCAGGATAACATCCCGGAGGAGCGATCTCCGCCACTAGACACCAGGGAACAGCTGAATCCGGTAATCGGATGCAGCTGTCATGTTTGACAGCTGCATCTGATTACTGTATTAGCGGGCACGGCGATCGGACCGTTCCCGCTAATACCTACGGTCCCGGGCTACAAGCGGCACCCGGGACCGCCGCGGTTCAAAGCAGGGTCGTTGCGTGGCCCCTCTCTGAACGTCCTTACCGGCATCAGGGCGTAAATATACGCCCGATGTCGTTAAGGGGTTAAACTAGTGAGTGAATATAAGCTAAAATGAAGTATTTATACATTAAACACATAAAAGAGGTGATCTACTCCCCTATAATTCTATAGCGCAATATATTTTAAGCATAGAGGACATTATAGAGCAATACCGAGAAGTGAAAGCTGCAAATCTAATTTCATTTGTCTTTGAATTAGCTACTAACTTGCTACAATGATGTATCCCAGTATACATTTTATACACACACAGAAGATCTAATCTATTCCCCTATATATCTATAGAACATTCTCCAAAGCAATGGCAACATGAATGACGTTAAATAGCAGAAATAAACAGTGTAAACTGAAAAAGAATAAAGTACTGAGGAAAATAATAATAATAAAAAAAAACTCGCTCCAAGCTTCTGAAGCCTTTCTGCCTGTCTACTAGCATCTGTTTCTCTTTTAGGCATACTGTCTCTCCTTCCCTCCCATCTTGCCTGACTGGCTCATAGGAACCTGTTGTCTAGAGTTGACTCATTGACTTTTATGCAATAGTATTCTAGGCATGCTCTGTTGCCTTTGCAGAGAACATTAGCACGCTCGCTTTACTGTGGGAACTCACAGGTCCTTCTGCGGACGGACTTCATTGAATTCCGTCTGCAAATAATGGACCTGTCAGTTGTTTGCGGCGCCGCATGGGAACCGGCCGGAGCGTTTACGATGTGTGTACGCTCCGGCCGGGATTCTATAGCAAACAATGCTATGTTCCACCCCGCAAATCTACGTCTGTAGTTCTGCGGCGAGAACTACGGTCGTAGATTTACGTAGTGTGAACATAGCCTTAAACCAGTGAGTAAATACAAGTTACAATAAAGCATCTTATACATTATACACAAACAAGAGGCTCTGCTCCCCTATAACTCTATAGTGCATCTTTCAAGTATAGAGGACATTATAGAGCAATACTGAGAAGTGAAAGCTGCATATGTCATTTTCATTTGTCTTTAAATTAGTGAATAGATAATAGCTACAATGATGTATCCCATACATTATACACACACACACAAAAGACGTCATCTGTTCCCCTTTTTGTCTATAGAACATCCTCCAAAGTAACGGCAACATGAAAGATGTTAAATAGCAGAAATGAAAAGTCCAAACTATAAGTACTCAGAAAAATATAAAACATGCTACAAGCTACTGAAGCCTTTCTGTCTGACTACCAGCATCTGTCTCTCTTTTAGACACACTCTCTTTTTCCTTCTAATCTGCATAGACCTCTTTGGACAACCAATAACCTGATCTCTGGGAAATTATCTGTCATAGTAAATGATGAATTTTGTAAGAGGGAGTGAGTCCTCATATATGGAGAAAGAAATATAGATTTATTGATCACTGTATTATTGATTAAAGTCAAAATTAGTGAGAAGCTAATGACCATTTAACATAAAAACATGATTTAAATTATTTACATTGTGACAATACCTAAAATCTATCATCTCACACTATAATACTGTCAAAATTCAATATAAACAAAGCAATCTTTTTAACATTTATCAGTAACTGTGAATATCATACAGTAAAGCTTTTCAGAAATACAAGGGTTTGTTCCTCATTTATGTTAGGAAACACTGCGGCTAAATGTTAAAAAATCATTGAAGCGAATTGAAGTTACACATTGATCATGGAAATAACACTTGAGTGGATAGTGCCTATAAACCTCTAACCCCCTGTGCAGAGAACATCTCCAAGACGTGCGATTTCTTTTCAGCTCTCTATGAGTCCTGTTCATTAAACCACTCAGTGATCTTGAAAGCAGGTGGTTTTATGTGAAAGTCACAATATGTCTGCATTCAGTAAATTTCCCTCCTTATAAACCGGCTGCTACTGTTTTTTTTTTTATAATGATGTTGTTAACTCTGACAGGTAATTTGTTAGGAGTATCTGTAATTGCCAAATAATTGTGCCTTTAAATATTATCCTCTAAATAGAGGTGGTCCGCTGGATTAATAGGGAAAGGTTTGTCAGATTTATCAGCAACGTGATATATGGAATTCCTTTTACTCACATCAATATATTGTGGCTGTTGATTATAATAATTTATGGCATGACTCTTGGGAATAATGTTAATGTTGCTTTTTTATTGATTGAACACCAGCACATGATTTGCAGCGTATAAGCGGCAATAATGTGTGACTTAGTCGCTAGATTCAGATTCACTTTTCAATATTAAAGTGGACAAGACAATCTGTGGGGCACTTTTATTTTAATAGATTATTTAATGGAATATTAATGGCCGGGATTTATTATTGTAAATGCCCCAGAACTTATGTCTTATGTGATTTTCACCATATTTATTGTAAGAGGGTGTGCGGCCTTGATTAAAGGGAATATAGCTTCAGTAAAAAAGATGGTGGACTAAATTTGGCTGTCTTCATACATGCCAGGTTCATCAGTCATCCTGTTACACTGTAATAACTCTGGTGCATTTGACGTCTTCCTGTCTGAGGCTATGTTCACACAACGTAATCACTTTACGATTATTATGAGAATATACGTTGCATTGTTGTCTATGGGATCACGGCCGGAGCATATACACATAGGGGGACATTTATTAAGTCCGGTGTTTTCTGCGCCAGACTTAAAAATGTCCCCGCAGCTCCAACACTACGGAGATTTATACAGAGGAATACTGCCTCTACATAAATCCCGTGCGCACCAGTGCACGTGCCAGGAAACCTACGCCAGCTCAGAGCTGGAGTAGGTTTCCTGACTATTTTTTGCCGAGTAAAATGACGAATAGAGCGGACTCTGAGTCCACGCCCCCCATTCCGCCCCTTCCCCACCCCCTCCCCGCCCCCCCTGGCGTACCGGTCGGAGAGTGGCCATTTGCAAACAAATTTATTCGCTTCTGGCCTCTTTCTGACAAAAAATACGCGTTTTTACATTGATAAATGTCCCCCATAGTATATGCTCCGGCCAGGATCCCTAGTGGCGCCGCAAACAACTGACATGTCAGTTTTCTGCATTCGCTATTCATTGAATAGCGGCCGCAGAAAACCCTATCAGTGCACACTGTGGAGCGAGCGGATCCAGCAGTGTAACGGGCCCGCACAGATGCGCCCACATCAGAACACTGCGGCCCGAAAGATCATCATCGTCCGAGATGATCTTTTCAAAGACCGGCCGTTCCATTACCCGGCCAGTTCACAGAGCGGCCGGTCTTTGAAAAGATCATGTAAGATCATGGGTAATGGAACGGCCGGTCTACACTGTCTACGGCTGGGTTCACACTACGTTTTTGCAATCCATTTTTGCAAAGACTGAAGATTTTTAAACAGAAGTGAATTACAAATCTATATAACTTTCTGAGATCAGATAATTTGAAAGAAAAAGATTTTTGCCGAAATACCTCTTTAATGGCCTTTTTTATTTATTGTTTTTCGTATCTACTTTCTTTACATTATTTGATTTGAAATCTTAAATTCACATATAGTATTACCTATGTTTTAATGTATTACATTACAATTTTAAATTGCAATTTTCCTGCTCTATTTAGTTGAAAACAATCTAATGCCCAAAGAGCAGCCGTACACTAACACTTCCCGGAGTACAAAATGACACCAAGTTCATTATCACAACTTGATGCTTATTGAAGTTCACAGAAAGGATACAGAAGTCATGCCAAGTGTAATAGAGTGTTATTTGAAAGTTGCAATAAAGGCATATATGAAAAATCCATCACAGTCAGCATGAAGCATAATATAAAACCTGTGGTATTGAACCAATAGTCATCGACAGCTGTGGTGATGGTAGCAAAGTGTGACCACTAAATGCTAATGTTTAAATCTCCAATAGAAGCAAGTGACATTGAGGTTTGGTTAACAAGAGCTCACTGAAGGACAAGCCGCAAATGTACTGATAGGGTCAATAGCATCTTGGAACATTTTCAGGCATCAGCGAGATTTATTTAGTCACTCCTGAATTCATAAGAGTTCTCATTGAGCTTAACCTGCAATTAGCACCATGATATAAGCTTCAAGGGATAGAAGCACTGACTAAGAATGGTAATTACTTTTATAGCAGATGTCCACCTGTGAGGGCCGCTTTGTAATTTACAAATGAATTGAATTGTCATAATCTGCATCATGATACATTAGTAGATTTTGCTAACCATGGAGTTATCAGCTATGTTATAGCCTGGGGCTGCTTTTCTAGTCCTGAGGGCATCTGATGGAAAATATTCACTTCTTTGCTGGCACGCTGTAGACATGGAGCTAGCCTTGGTGATTTGCATTTTTAGATGTGTATTTGTTTCAGCTTCCAGTAATTATCCATTGCATGAAAACAGCCTAGGGTTTGTCTGTCAACAAGCTTGTTGACTGTTTCCAATAGCAACTAGAAGCTTGAAGGGTTGCGACAAGTTGGTCACGGGAACTGATATGGTGCTATTTTGTTGAGATTTCACCTCACTGAGTGGGCATGTTGTGCTAGGTTTACTTCTAGCTGAGCAGAGGTTTTGTAACTTTTACTGTTGCAGGGACCAGGGCCGGCCTTAGAGTAAATTGTGCCCTGTGCGGAATTTTCTCCCCCACCCCCGCATCCACATACAGACCACTCAACAACACAACACAATCAAAATCCACAGGATATGAGACCAGAATGTACCAGAATGTACAGAGTGCGCTCATATACTAGTAGTGCACTACTAGTAATTTTTACTGCCCACATAAACCCCATTAAGGGCACACTCTAAGTATCCACACACAGTATAATGCCCTCAATGTATCTTACAACATTGTTGACAATAAATATTACCACCATTCAGTGACTACATATTGCCTCCATCCTGCAACTGTACAAAACAGAAAGACATTACCAATGATACCACTACATAATACTGCCACTCCATGACCACTATCACTACAGACCCTATAAGAGAGTGCAGTTACATCCAGTGACTCACAGGAGGCGTCTTCTCTGATCAGAGTCATTCACTTTTTCTTTTTCTCTTCATTCTGCCTGGGCCATCCTGCAGTCCTTTTATGACCATGAATCCTTTCTCCAGAATCTGCCAGAGAAACATTTAAGCTACTTGCTCCAGCACATATAATAGTTACAGTGCTGGCCAAAAGTATTGGCACCCCTGCAATTCTGTCAGATAGTAGTCAATTTCTTCCAGAAAATGATTGCAATCACAAATACTTTGGTATTAATCTCTCCATTTATTTTCTCTTCAATGGAAAACCACAAAAAGAATTGTCAAAAAGCCAAATTGGATATAATTCCACACCAAACATAAAAAGGGGGAGGACAAAAGTATTGGAACCCTTAGAAAATCATGTGATGCTTCTCTAATTTGTGTAATTAGCAGCACCTGTTACTTACCTGTGCCACATAGGTGGTGGCAATAACTAAATCACACTTGCAGCAAGTTGAAATGGATTAAAGTTGACTCAACCTCTGTCCTGTGTCCTTTTTTGTACCACATTGAGCATGGAGAAAAGAAAGAAGACCAAAGAGCTGTCTGAGGACTTGAGAAGCCAAATTGAGAGGAAGCATGAGCAATATCAAGGCTACAAGTCCATTTCCAAAGACCTGAATGTTCCTGTGTCTACCGTGCGCAGTGTCAACAAGAAGTTTAAAGCCCACAGCACTGTGGCTAATCTCCCTAGAAAGAAAAATTTACAAGAGATTTCAACGAAAGATTGTGCAGATGGTGGCTTAAGAACCTCGACTAACATCCAAACAAGTTCAAGCTGCCCTGCAGTCGGAAGGTACATCAGTGTCAAGCCGTACTATCCGTCACCGTCTGAATAAAAAGGGACTGTATGGTAGGTTACCCAGGAAGACCCCACTTCTGACCCAGAGACATAAAAAAAGCAAAAAACTTTTTGGAAGAATGTTCTCTGGTCAGATGAGACAAAAGTAGAGGTTTTATGGAAAAGGCATCAACATAGAGTTTACAGGGAAAAAAAGAGGCCTTCAAAGAAAAAAACACGGTCCCTACAGTCAAACATGGTTCCGTGATGTTTTGGGGTTTCTTTGCTGCATCTGGTACTGGACTGCTTGACCATGTGCATGGCATTATGAAGTCTGAAGACTACCAACAAATTTTGTAGCATAATGTAGGGCCCAGGGTGAGAAGGCTGGGTCTCCCTCAGATATCATGGGTCTTCCAGCAGGACAATGACCCAAAACACACTTCAAAAAGCACTAGAAAATGGTTTGAGAGAAAGCACTGGAGACTTCTAAAGTGGCCAGCAATGAGTCCATACCTGAATCCCATAGAACACCTGTGGAGAGATCTCAAAACGGCAGTTTGGAGAAGGAACCCTTCAAGTCTCAGGGACCTGGAGCAATTTGCCAATGAAGAATGGTCTAAAATTCAAGCAGAGCATTGTAAGAAACTCATTGATGGTTATCGGAATTGGTTATTCATGGTTATTTTGTCTAAAGGTTGTGCTACCAAGTATTAGGCTGAGGGTGCCAATACTTTTGTCCGGACCATTTTTGGAGTTTTGTGTAAAATGATCAATGATTTGACTTTGTTTTTATTCTCTTTTGTGTTTTTTCATTGCAAGCAAAATAAATGAAGATATTATTATCAAAGCCTTTGTGATAGCAATCATTTTCTGGAAGAAATTGAATTGAGTATTATCTGACAGAATTGCAGGGTTGCCAATACTTTTGGCCAGCACTGTAGATCCCCTGTGCCCCTATATAGTAGTCTGACCACTCTGTGAAGCCCTTATACAGTAGGTGGCCCCCTCTATGCAGTTTGTATACAGTAGGTGCTCCCCCTTCTGTGCTATCCACTATAGTAATGCCACTCTGGCCCCTGTAGTTAGTGGCCCCATCTGTGCAGTCCATGGCCCCATGTGCTCTCCTTATATTAATGCCCCCGTGTGCTCCCCTTATAGTAATGACCCGCGTGTGCTCCCATAATAGTAATGCCCCCTGTTCTTTCCCCATAGTAATGCCCCCTCCCCATGTGCTCTCCTTATAGTAATGACCCCCCCTGTTCTCCCCTTATATTAATGCCCCTTTCACATGTTCTCTCCCTATAGTAATGCCCCCTTTGCTGTCCCCATAGGAATTCCCCCAAGCTCTCTTCATAGTAATCCCCCTGTGCTCTTCTCATAATAATGCCCCCTCCCCATAGTAATCCCCCTGTGCTCCATCATAGTAATCCCCCCTGTGCTCCCCCATAGTAATTCCCCCCTGTGCTCCCCCATAGTAATCCCCCTGTGCCCCCCATAGTAATCCCCCTGTGCTCCCCATTGCAATTCCCCTGTGCTCTCCATAGTAATCCCCCCTGTGCTCCCCCATAGTAATCCCCCCGGTGCTCCCCATAGTAATCCCTTCATGTTCCCCATAGTAATCCCACCTGTGCTCCCCCATAGTATTCCCCCCGTGCTCCCCATAGTAATCCCCCTGTGTTCCCCATAGTAATTCCCCCCTGTGCTCCCCCATAGTAATTCCCCCCTGTGCTGCCCATAGAAATTCCCCACTGTGCTCCCCATAGTAATTCCCTCAACTACAGAAACAGGCTCCACCGCAGCAGCGCCTCTCCCGGCAGCTGGCACTCCTCTCTTCTCCTCCGGTTTAGACATTGCGTCTGAGACGCTGCCTGTACCAGAGGTCTCGGCTGCTGCTGCCGCCACACACACGGCTGAGTGCGGCGCTCACCCAGGAATCTGGGACAGGCTCTTTTGAACCTCCAGTGGACATGTCCGATATTAAAAGGGGGCGTTGCTGGGTTTACCCGGCGGCGCCCCCTATGATTGATGGGGTGATGCACCCTGTGTGGTTGCACAGGTCTCACACCCCTAAGGCTGGTCCTGACAGGGACCTTTATGGACAATATCATGAGGCGCTATGCACCATAGTTTTGAAAATACATGCATCTTAAGGCTACGTTCACACTGCGTATGTTTCCGTCCGTAATGCGAACCACGAATATACGCACGTAGTTTTGAGGTTGATGCGTTCGCTGGGAAGTATATGATATAAGCCCGCACAATGCACACTACGTATGAGCTTACGGCCGGATCGTATAAGGCGCTGTGAAAAATGAACAAGACCATTGTTTGAGGACGGAAATGTTGAAACTCCTGGCCGTGCATTTCCATGCGGTCCCGTACGGAGTACTTATTTCTGCCAAATTGAACTTGATTTTTCGATCCAAAAGGTTCTGTGAGTTTTATTGGGCTGGGCGAAGATTTCCAAGTAAATGACCTGCTTCCGATCGCTTCGAAACAAGCTAGGGAAGCATAACTATACTACGGGTTGTTCGCGGTTCGTACGCATCCGGCCGCATGTCGATTATTCCCACGCCCGTAGTTTCAGCCGCACATGTACGGCGGCGTACAAACTACGGCCGGACTCATACGCAGTGTGAACATAGCCTCAATATGTTTCTGAGAGTTAATTCTCTACTCCACACATAACTATGTATTAGGAGTTGCATCATCTTGGATACATGAGCTAGGAGACAATGCACTTGTTCTAGTGCACTCATTCTAGTGCACTGACTTATCAAAAATGTAGATATACTATATCTCTGTTTCATATAATTTTTTATTTTAAATTACATTATCCATTTAATATATTAGGCTAGGTTCACACTATGTAAAAACGGCAGTATTTTAAACAATGACCATTGTTTCAGTATATTCAGAAATATACGGCCGTTGTTATGAAATACGGCTGTTTTTACATAGTGTGAACATAGCCTTAAGCTGTAATGGCTTATTTTTGGGTCAATTTTTTCAACGGAATGTGGAATCAGCTGCTCCTGGGTAAAGTCTCATTGTCAGTTCACAGTGCTGCATGTTTTGTCTGAGAGCTGTGCAGTAGGCTCAGTTCTGCTAGTGAGTTGTATACTGTTTAGTTAGTCACCAGACGGCGTATTTTTTATTTTTTTTTGTATTATTGTTTTATTTTGCTGCTGTGAAGAAAAATAAAACTGGTTGTGGCCATTTGCACCTTACTTTCTGGTGTGGACTGTGTTTTGTGCCAAAAAGCGCCCATCTAACCCAGGAGATGGTGATCCCATGAGCTAATCCCCTCACAATCATATACCATGGGTTGGTAATTCATGTGTAAGCATTAGTAAGCATGACTACTACAGATTTTCCTAATCGAAATGCCCTTAATCCTTGGTCACCAAATGACCAATGTTACAAGGTCCATATTGCAATATATCTACTTTTATGTTGCAATCTTCTTGAAGACCTTACGTATAATATGTATATTTTTTATATTGTATACATTAGTAAAGCTTCTTTAGTACATTTTATGTATATTTGAAGGGTGGCCTGTTCTGTATAGTGCTGTGTGGCAGCGCTTGATCAGAGCAGGGGATTATGAACTACAGGACTTGGACAGTCCTGAAGTTTCCTACACAAATGATGGTGGCAGCAGAGGGGCCTGTGTCACCCCTTACGCGGGAACGTAAAAAATGGAAAGGCAGGGAGTGGTGGGAAAATAATAATGAAGTGATACTTACCTGTCCCAATGCCCCCACAGCCACAGCACCACCTCTCACTTTGAGATCTGGTGTCCTGTATGTCCAGGTTCCTGTGTTCTCATGACACAACAGGAACTACCCACTCAGCCAGTCAATGGCTGCAGAGGTGTCCTGCCTCAGTCACTAGCTCCCTGAGCATACATTTCTAAACATGGTGGTGACAGTACAGGACTAGGAGATACAGGAGACCAGTGGGCGACTGTCATCAGTGGTGCTACACTGTGGGGGCACAGGGACAGGTAAGTATACCTTGATTATTATGTGCCCACTACCCCCTGGCATTGCTGGCTTTTATATTTGTCTGGAGTTCTCCTTTAAAGGCAGAATACTAATTGCAGAGAAGAATGTATGATCCCGGGTGTACTAAATGTGAACCTGAAAACTGCAGAAATTAAGTTGCCTTGCATATGTTATCAGGCTATTGGTAGGATTGTTAATTTATGCATTTTCATTTCAGCAACTTAAATTGCCTAAAAGTTTCATTTTTTTTTTCAGTCTTTGCAAAATACTTTTTTGCTGGATCATCATGCAAGATCCAAATATGCCTATTATTCAGCACTGTAGTGCTTTACAGTAGCAGCAGGATTACACTCAAAAGCAGTGGGATATTTTTCGGCATCGAGATAGAGTATAGATTACTGTTCCCCAGTACCTGTCCATGTTAGATACTAAAATCAATATACAAAATATCAGTCTTCTTTTCCTGTCTTTAAATTGTGTGATTGTAAAATGAGAAAACAACAGTATTGATCCCAAATCCACTTTTTCACATTTTAGCAAAGCACAAATATATTATATTCCTGGTTGTACTTGCTAGTTTGGTAAGTTTAAGATTTCATAAAACTGCTGCCCAACCATCATTATTCTCTATCCAATTCCCTCACATGTGGTCCCATAATGACCCTTAAATCTCGCTCATAAAATAAAGGTTAGCCTCGGTTTATATTGCCTTTGGCCACAACTGAGGTGAACATTATAAACATTAATGAAAAAGGCTTAGAAAAGTGTATTAAGTGGATAGTAACCAAGGGCTCATTTAGATTTTTTTTTTTTTTATGTATTACTCAATTTAAACAAAAAATTCAGAAGGTGACATTGACTAACAACAATAATAAAGTATATGACTTTCTCCTTTCCCACTTACCCAAGACCAAGGACACCAAGGAAATCTCTTACTGTTATTCAGACCAACCTTCTTCTAATGTCTTCCATTTATCTCTTTGTTCTTACTGCTAGAGAGAATTTTATTGCTTATCCTAACCCAATTTTTTAGGCTTAATCAGGCTCTCACCTCTGGGGTCTGATCAAAAACCATTTTCAGAGTTTCAGTAATCCGGTTAGGAAAAGCAGCTCACACCAAGGGATACATATATTTTTAAGACCAATTTGTCTCCAGTAAGTTGCACGTAATCCCGCAGGACACTGTATAAGGTAGGGCTGCTTTTATTTTACAGTCTATGATATTTTTTTTAAAAAACTTTTTTCAGTAGGATTGTATCTCTGGTACACAGACAAAATAAATATACAAGATAAAAAAAAAAAACAATTTACACCAAATTATTACAAACACCAATCTTATACCGATGTAATGGTGTATAGCAATGTCAACAATAATAAACTGTGTTTAAACTTAATAAATGCAGAGGGTGTATTTCCTAAACTCCCATTGGTCGACTTTCATAACCCATATATATATATTTTAACCAATTCAGCAAACTTTCAAACTTAAAGCAATTGTTGGGGTAGTGTGTTATACAAATTTGGTTTGGTTAAACAAATTTAGTTTCATTACTGAACTGAGTGTGTGCTTTACATAATCAGTACTCGCACTCCACTACTGCTGTGTTATACAAGTTGGGTTTCATTAGATAGGAAGATTGACTTGGCTGACTTTTAATTTTTTAATTAATATTAATATTTAATATTTTTTTAATTTCCAATTTTTTACACTTTTACATGAACTTTCGTTGACAAATCCTTCTGTAATCGCCCCAGTATTGTAGCTACTATAGTTTGCCTGTTTTATTGAATTTCCTTAAGATTCGATTTGCAAATATTAATGAATTTGACCCAAAATTTGTGAAGCTAGCGAAACGAATTTCAGCCTGCTTTGCTTATCTCTTATCCCACTTAAGCAACTGGTTGAGCAGACAGTCCTTGTGTGGAATCCAAAACACTGTGCAGTGGGGCCAGGACTCTGTGGAAATGGTGTAATGTGTCTAATAGGTCTGCAAATGATGAATCTCTTTACTTATCTACTTTAGATTAAAAATAATTTATATATATATATATTCATTTTATATCCCTTATAGCCCTTCTCATTAAGAACATGTAAAATTGGTAATATCTAAATGTACAACTTATACATTTTTCTTACTGTATCAAAGGACAATATTTGATCATTCTCGAACACACAATCTATAAATGTGATACCCATGGTCTCACACAGCTCACACAACCCCAGTCGTTTTTACGGGTCAAGAGACGTGGATTAGGAAGCCTTTAAGAAAACAACAGTGATTTTTGATTGTAAAAAAATGGAGTAAAAAAAAAAAAAAACACAGTTAAGATCACTGATAGCAATTCCTATAGGTGCTGTAAGTACAGTATATTTGGTCCCATACATGGGGTACCTTGGAATATGATAAGTAGATGGATGATGTAGTTACAGTCTATCCCCAACAACCCTGAAAACAGAAGATAATAAGGATACAATGGTACAACAAAGTGCAAGGGTAAGGGGTAGACAGGGTAAATGGCCACCTATTGAACCCTTGATAGAGGGTACATTTATTAAATGGCTTGTTAAGGATTAGAAAATGTCTTTAGTTTCTGTCTTCTTAAAACAGCACCACTTTTGTCCTCTTTGGTATTAGAAGTGGGCTTTATTTACTTTAAAGCGACTCTGTACCCACAATCTGACCCCCAAACCCCTTGTACCTTCGGATAGCTGCTTTTAATCCAAGATCTGTCCTGGGGTCCGTTTGGCAGGGGATGCAGTTACTGTTTTAAAAACAACTTTTAATCCTACAGCGCTGTGTCTAACGGCCGGGGCTTACATTTGTATATGCTTTAGGCTTGCACCTCCTCAGCATTAGGAATCATCCAGGAACATTTACTGCTGTTTCAGCTTTCCACAGGTGTCTTAACGATCCAGCCCATGTTCGTTATGCACAAAGCTGGGGAATAGGAAGCAATCTGCCTGGAGCATTCCTAATCATGAGGAGGGTGGGGAGGAGGGAAGGAGAGGTGGTGCCAGACCAATTTCTTATACTAATGTAAGTCCCGGCCGTTAGACACAGCTCTGTAGGATTAAAAGTTTTTTTTTTAAAACAATAACTGCATCACCTGCCGAACGGACCCCAGGACAGATCTTGGATTAAAAGCAGCTATCCGAAGGTACAAGTAGTTTGGGGGGGACAGATTGTGGGTACAGAGTCACTTTAATGGAACTAAGCTGCAGTATCATACACAAACTGAGGACAAGATTGGTGCTGTTTGTGGAAGAAAGCAGTCATGTTTTAATCCTGGACAACCCCTTCTAATTAAAATAAAATTGAGCCAGAGCAGGAGCCAAAGAGCCCTTTAGATATCTGGTAGGGTGGAAGGAAATGGGATGGACAAAACTGGGGATTTTACATTATAAATAAGAACACTGAAGACTGGTGGGCAGAGGGGGATAACAGGGTCAAATTAAATCAATGTTTTTACACCCAAAAGCTATGATGCTAAGCTTTAGGGCCTAAGCGGTCTATTACATATGGTGATTAGCAGGCTGAACACGCTTATATTGTCCTGTTAATAGGGCCAGTGATTACCAATAATTGTAAAACGCTTGTTCGTCAGCTGTTTACTTTACTTTGTCTGCATGAAAAAAATTATGAATATGCAGCTGATGAATGAGGAAAGCAAAGGGCCACACAAATTATCCAATGATTATTTGCATAGCTTTGCTTGCACAATATATATTCAACTTGTAATAGACTCTTTAAAGTGTCACTGCCATTATAACTTTCAAAATCTAAATTAAAAGTAGATGTGAAATAAAACAAGTTTGCAATATGCATTTATTCTTTTTTGTTGTTGTTGTTGTTATCGCGCTGTAAAACAAAGCTGTACTTACCAGAAATCCAGGTCCAGGCAGATTTTTACACTTGTGCTGGTTGAAAAAAAGGGACTAAATACAGGAATTCCAGCCAGTACAGAGAGTCACGGCTCAATGTGTCCAGCAATCACATCACTGCCTTCTCTCTGTGAATGCGCAGATGACCTGGGAAACACAGAACTTCCTGTTTTCTGACTGTTTCCTTTTTTTTTTTTTTTTTTGAAAAAAAGAGTCAGAAAACATCAAGTGCCTTGTTCTCCATAAAAAAAATAATGAATGGAAATTGCAAACTTGCTTTACATCACATCTAATGTTGATTTAGATTTTGAAAGGTATAATGACAGTGATACTTTAACCCCTTAGCGAACCATGACGTATCTGATACGTCATGGTGCCGCTCGGGACCCCGCTCTGAACGGCGCTGATCCCGGCTGACACGTGCAGCCGGGCAGTGCCTCTATTAGCCGTTGCCGCGCCGGCTAATTAAGCCTCTAAGTGCAGCTGTCAAACCTGACAGCTGCATTTAGAGGCACTGCGCCGCACGTCCCTGGTGTCTAGTGGGACGGATCTCCCCCCCGCGATGCGATCGCGGGGGGGAGATCCGTTCTTCTGCCCGTGCCGGGCCTCAGCGTCGGAATGACGCTGATCCCGGCTCGGCAATAGATTGCTATGGCCTGCAGCAGGCCATAGTAATCTATGACCGATCTAATCGATCTTTGCTGTGTATATACACAGCATTGATCTCTATGAGAGATCAGTGCTGTCTATATACAAGTCCCCCAGGGGGGCTTCTAGTTACAGTAAAAAAAAAAGTAAAAAAGTGTTTTTATTAATAAAAAAATCCCCTCCCCTAATAAAAGTCCAAATCACCCCCCTTTTCCCATTTTATAAATATAAATTAATAAATAAATAAACATATTTAGTATCGCCGCACGCGTACTCGCCCGAACTATTAATTAATCACATTCCTGATCTCGCACGGTAAACGGCGTCAGCGCAAAAAAATTCCAAAGTGCAAAATTGCGCATTTTTGGTCGCATCAAATCCAGAAAAAATGTAATAAAAAACGATCAAAAAGTCGTATATGCGCAATCAAGGTACCGATAGAAAGAACACATCATGGCGCAAAAACTGACACCTCACACAGCCCCATAGACCAAAGGATAAAAGCGCTATAAGCCTGGGAATGGAGCGATTTTAAGGAACGTATATTTGTTAACAATGGTTTGAATTTTTTACAGGCCATCCGATACAATATAAGTTATACATGTTATATATCATAGTAATCGTAACGACTTGAGGAACATGCATAACAAGTCAGTTTTACCATAGGACGGACGGCGTAAATGCAAAACTCCCCGAAATCAAAACAAATTCGTTTTTTTTTTTCAATTTGACAGCGCAAATGATTTTTTTCCGGTTTCGCAGCATATGTTATGGAAAAATAATGCCGGTCATTGCAAAGTACAATTGGTTTTGCAAAAAATAAGCGCTCATATACGTCTCTAGGTGAAAAAATGCAAGCGCTATGGACTTTTAAACTTAAAATGGAATAAGCAAAAGCGCAAATAGGAAAATCGAAAATAGGCTTTGACCTTAAGGGGTTAAAGAGTCTTTAAAAAGGCCCATGAGGGATTATGTAGTTTCAGAAAACATTCTTAGCCTTGCAGGATGCCGTTCTGCACTGGCTGCATGGCCCACGTGACCCAGTCTTTCACCAATGGCATCTCATCTCACTGCTGCTTTGGAAAGAGCAACATACTGTACACTGCCCTATATGTATTTATGGATTTGGTTGAAAAACTGAGAGGAGTGTTTCTTTAAGAGAAAAGTTGCACAAAAAGTTGCCTGAGTTGCATTCGTCATGCAGCTTTAAAAGCCCAAGGAACAAAAAAATATATATTTATGCTAAGTATTTTAGATTTACTGCAGGTTTGCTTCATCACTGCTCTTTTCACTTTTGGCCACCAAGCCATCATTAATAACACACTCAATAGAGCAACACCACAGTGTAATCAGCAGTTCAGAGTGGGCTTTTAGCATTTTCTGGATGCAACAGGCATATAACAGCGTATCACTAATCAACCAAGCGGATTATCTGAATGTCACAGACCAGTAACTGCATCAAATTATACAGCACAGACTGAGATGAAATCTTGAAGGCACTGAAGTGTTTGGTTGGTTGGGAATAAAACACAAATCGTTAGCCATGAAAAAGGAAGATATGGTTTATTTGTGTTTTTTTTTGTTTTGTTTTAACTAGGTAACAACAATAAAAAAGCATATCCTTGTAAATACTAAAGAATTCTATGTAACGATTGTTTATTTGCATAACCCCAGAAAAAGAAAAACAAATTGGCGTGGCAAAACAAAATGTATGCAGAAAAGCATGTTATTGGTGCCTATTGCTTAGCATCTTCATCCTAATTTCCTTCTTTCCTTATGATTGGCTTGAATTTATTTGAATTTAATAAAACATGCATTTTGCACCCCAAACCGCTGTTACCCTTAAGCAGTTGTCAGTAATTGATGTCCATCGCTGCGATTGAAAAGAACCTTGGTGCCGTTTTTGCTGAAAAAAAGTAGTTTATTTTTGTTACTAGCGGGGTCAAAGAGGTGGGTGCTAGAATTGCAATGCCTCTGTACCTTATCCCATCTCTGCCCCTTTATGTCTTCAAATTCTGAGTCCAGAATCGAATGGCATGAAGGGAACATTATTACATCCCAGGGGTGTTCTTGAGGGGGAGAGGTATTGCAGCCTTAGGCACAGCCTCTTTGATCTTGCAATTAACTTACATTTTGGGGGAAATAATGACACCAAGATTCTTTACAAATACAGCAATGGATATTTAATTGACAATTTTCAAATATTCATGAACTCTGGTAAAATGATTGGTTGCTTCTGTAAGACTGCTTGATAAATCTTCCAATATGTGTTTCCAGGGTAACAGACTACAAACTCTCTGTAGTCTGATCCTGCACTAATATTAACATACATTTGTCCCTAGTTTTTTTTTGCTAGCCCCCAAATGTATGGTAGTAAGAAGTACAAATTCAAAGAAGTGTGACTTCAGGATGAGACACATAAGGGAGGGGGATTTTTGAAAGTTCTATGCCCATGTTTTTGCATAGAAAATTTATTTTGATTAAGAGTCTGAACTTACTTTGAGAGTATAATCAATTGTTTATGCCTCTACTTAAAGAGGATGTATCACCAGGTACATCCTCTTTAAGCTGAACCCACAGATCGAACGGCGCCGTCACAGGGAAGCCGGTGCCACGGTCCGTTTTTTTTACCATGGCCCGGTTCCCATTCATGGCGCCGTTCTATGCACCGGAACCGGCCGGTGCTCAAGCACTGGAGGTAGACCGGCCCGCCCCCAGTGGGAGGGAATTCCCTCCCCTGTATGACTCGGCTCCCTAAGAATGAATGGAGCCGTGTCATACAGGGGAGGGAATTCCCTCCCACTAGGGGTTGGCTGGCCTTCCTCCAGTGCTTGAGCACCGGCCGGTTCCAGTGCATAGAACAGCACTGTGCACGGGAAACGGCCACCGTCCGTTTGTCGGCAGCGACATTCGATCCGTGGGTTCAGCTTAAAGAGGATGTACCTGGTGGGCACTATAGGAACTATAGGAAAATCTTTAGGAAGATTTTTTTTCTAGTGCCTGTGAGAAGCCAAGTATTTAGTTATTCAATATTTTCTGGTGTTCTTGCAGGTCTTACTTAGAAAACATGACTTTGTGCCTTGGGGTCACTTCCGTTAAACATACACAATACCCCAATTATCAAGAACAACCCAAGTATTTGTTTTTTATAGTTGATACTATGAACATAAAAGAGCCCAGGGTGTGGTGTTTGGTGCATGGTATTTGCTATGAATTTGTACCCTCACTGATCAGATATTGGGTATTTACAGATGTGTTCAGCCTCACCTTTCCCTTAGATAATTTTAGTAAAGGAATCTTTCATGACAGCTTTTCATGAAAATAACCAGAAATGTTGTCTCTTAAAATGCCTTGTTTAGATAACAATCTCTATGTCTCCTCTCATAGACTTACACAGTGAGAAAAGGTTATAACCTCAAGTTGCTTTAAAAAGTGGGTAATCTCATGACATTTATAACTAAATATACTTAACTTAGAGTTTAGATGAGGGTGAGAACATCTGTATCCTAAGGGCCCTATTACATGAACAGCCTTGGCCATACGACAACGAGCCATGTAATTGGCTCTGTAAACAAATCAGGTCTCATAATTTACTTTGCAGCTTAGGTTGTGTAATAAAGCCCTAGGAGACAGGGTCAGCTACAGGTTTGCATGGACTCTGAGGAAATTGAGTTACAGTGGGCTCACTTATACCCAAACTTCTTTAGTTTACCTAGTATACTATGCTAGTATAATAATGTCACCAGTGACATTTGTATTCTTGTTTTTGTTGTATTTTTAAAATAAAAACTACATAAATGTATTTTTTTAAACTAAAGAATAGCAAAAAAGTGCTACATAAACATACCTAAGAAGGAGAGAGGATGCTTTATATTGCAAATATAATTGTTAGTTGGTCAAAAAAGTAAGCTAAACCAGTCAACTATCATACAGTCCTAAACCATCACTCCATAATTCTAGAGAAATTCTAAAGAATATTAAATTTTGGGGCATTTAGTGTCCTGGTTTGCCAACCAGAAATACAATTTGCAATGACCACTGATGTGCATAAAAAAATGCTGATTATATCCAGTATAGTTTTCCTTCCCTCGACATGTTTTGCCAATTTTATGGCTTCATCAGGAAACTAGGAAACAGTTCATTCCTGTCCCCTAGTGATGGTGTGAAAATGGTGAACGTGTCTATTTTCACTGTGCAAGATGTATTTAAAGTGTCACTGTCATTTCAAAAAAACTTTTGACATGTCATAGAGACATGTCAAAAGTTTTGATATGGCTAAATCAGTCTGAGTTTCACTGTCAGTTCAAAAAACTAAATTCAGTGCAATTTGCACTCCCTACACAGTTATAGAGACTTCATCTGACCAGTTTAACTCACTTTTCCCCTTTTTGATCAACTCACCACAATTAGATTTTAATATAAGTAAATGAAATATACATTTTATAAGCCTGTTTACAAAGACTGACGGGGGAGACAATTCTACTTTACTAACTACGTTAGTTTGATAAATTTCTCTGAGTCCTTAGTGGGACCAATTGGCCATTTTAGTTATATTTATTAACCTTCAATATAGAAAATAAATTTCAATATACTTGTTATACTTCTTGTTTTTACATTATACAATGACATAATATCAATGTGATGTCATGTCACATGATCTTGGCTCCCTTTAAGATATTCCATCATATCATGTAGAAGGGATAGACGATCACGATCAGATGACTAAATGTCGTACTGTAGAGCTGGTAAGCAAGGACTGAAAGGAATAGGTGATGAGGGAATTGCACAAAGTGAACTATATTGCAGCTTGTTTTGTTTTCCCATTTGTAGTATATTAGAACTTATTCCTAAATCATGGAAAATAAGAGAAGAAAGGGAATGAGAAAAGCAGCACTGTAACTGTGCTACAATAATGAGGCATAGGGACTTGTTAACTTAAGTATAGTAAATGTTTTATTTAAAGTGAGATTTTCCTTCTAAATGCCGAGCATAGTCATTGAATGAGTATGTGTATAATAAAAAAAACTCACTCTTGGCTTAGGATATTTATTGGTAAATTACTTATTCTAAAGATGCTGCTAATGTATTTTCTGCGCCAGTAAATTAATCATATTGTTAGTAGTAGTCATTTTCTGTATTTAGCTAATTATTTTATTACTCACAGGAAAAGGTATAAAATAATTAAATAAATTAAAGGGGAAACCTGAGCCAGATAGTCCTTATTCATACTTATCAGAGGAAAACAGCAGGCTTGCTCAGAGGGATAATATACTGTAGGAGGGTAAGTATACAAAGAACCAAAGTGGGAAGGTTGTTTGCCTGATGCAAACTTCTGTTATTTTACCTACATACAACAAATGTATTTATTTATTTATTCTACAAAATGTTTAGTCCTATATTCTACATGGATGGTGCACAAGGCATTCAGCCAGGAAACATTTGCTGCTTAGCCTGAATAATGACAATGTTGAGCACTATTCAAATCGGCATAAAAGGCAAGTAAAGGTAAATTGGAGTAGCTTGTGAATAGATGTATTAATCCTGTATATTTTATTTAGAAAACATAATATGGTACATAGCATGGTCGGTTACTTCTTCCCCAGGGTTAGGATCAAGTGTGAGTCTCAGTTTAAGTATGTTGAGTTTTAAGGAATGGAATGGCCATCTCATTCTAGCGTAGAGGTGCTCAACTTTTTTGTATGGGGTAGTCCCTTAAAGGGAATCTGTCAGGTCCCTACCAGGTAGTGCTGCAGACAGGTGTGGCACTTCAGCTTCCAAGAAAAATACTACTAGCAGATAGGTGTGGCACTTAAGCTTCTGAGAAAAAAATGCCGTTTTATAACTTTGCAAATGGACATCAGCAAAGTCAAAAGCATCACTTGTTTCATCTCCCTACCATCTATCCGCCTGTGTCTGCAGCTCTGTACCTGGTACGGACCTGACAGATTCCCTTTTAGAAAGAGAGAAGGGTTATATATGATCATAGACCATAAACAGAACATGTAAATTATTTATAAAAAGGATACTTTTATTGCTTGAACAATGCGTTTAGCCAACATAGATTTATTATTATTATTATTATTATTATTATTATTATTATCTTTAAATGTTGCCAATATTAGTACAAATAGGAAAAATGATCCAGGGATAGCAGTCCCAGCGTTAGGAAAATGGTAAACATAATGATGAATCGGAAATCTTTATTTAGTCCAGGTATAACGAATTTCAAGGTACAATATACCCAGTCATCAGATAGAGGACACCAAAATGAGTTTATCATTGCTCATTCATCCAAAGTGCCGGGCTCGCTCAGAAGATCTGAGCGATATCTTTGGATAATTTTTCCCATTTATTCACTACTATTGATGTTATACCGGTTTCCAATGTCACTCGGTTCAAGTTTGGTCTTTGATGACAACTGCACGCATGAAGATATGGTAGTAGGGCACACAACCCTCTATATCTGGTTATTTGCTTAATTGGGTGTTCCATTATCCACAACCCCGAAAGGTGAGAAAGTTTCTTATAACCACTGCGTAATCCATTCTATAGAATATTACGACTCTATGAGGCGCTCAGGCTTTTTTTCCTTTTTTGACTTTACATATGTTAAATGTTGCTAGTCTCTCTAAGGAGAATTGGAAAATTGGGGTTTTACTTTACATTTAGGCATAAAGCTCTGTATACAAAGTAAATAAAATATTACCTGCAACTTGATGCCTAATTTCAGGTAACTACAGTGTAAAAAACAATCATATGTTATGAGGGAATGAGTAAAAGATAGTAGAGTTGCCAGGGGTGGAAACATGGTATAAATAATAATTCTACTTTCTCCTGTTACTGTGTTACAGAATGATCCACCACTTCGGAACAGGTGATCATAACTGATCTAACCTCAATAGTTTGTAGTGGGGGTCCTAGTGGTTAGCCACTTTTTAAAAGGCCTGGACTTCTGCAGTTATTTGTGAATTATTGCATATGTTCTGTAAGTCCTTAACCCCTTCGTGCTGCAGCTAGTTTGGGCCTTAATGACCAGGCTAATTTTTCAAAATCTGACCTGTCTCACTTTATGCTCTTATAGCTCAGTGATGCTTTAACGTATGCTAGCGATTCTGAGATTGTTTTTTCATGACATATGGCACTTTATGTTAGTGGCAAAATTTGGTCACTACTTTGTGTGTTTTTTGTGAAAAACATCAAAATATCATGAAAAATTAAAAAAATTTGCATTTTATGAACTTTGAAATTCTCTGCTTCTAAAAAAAGAAAGTCGTAGCACATAAATTAGTTACTAAGTCACATTACCAATATGTCTTCTTTATTCTGGCATAATTTGGTAAACATATTTTACTTTTTTAGGGTGTTATGGGGCTTAGAAATTTATCAGCAAATTATCACATTTTCGTGAAACTGATTTTTTTAGGGACCAGTTCTTTTTTTAAATGGATTTAGAAGTCTGGTATCCTGAAAAACCCCATAAGTGACCCCATTTTGGAAACTACACACCTTAAAGAATTAATCTAGGGGTATAATGAGCATTTTAACCCTACAGGGGCTGGAGGAAAGTATTCACAATTAGGCAGTAAAAAATAATATAATATATACGTTTAGATTAAAGTTTCTCATTTTCAAAAGGAATATGAGACAAAAAGCACCCCAAAATTTGTAATGCAGGTTCTCTTGAGTACAACGGTACCCCATATGTGGGCGTAAACCACTGTATGGGCACACAGCAGGGCTCAGAAGGAAGGGAGCGCCAATTAGCTTTTCCAATGCAAATTTTGCTGAAGTTTCTGAGCGCCAGGTGCGTTTACAGAGCCTCTGTAGTGTCAGCAGAGAGAAAACCCCCCATAAGTCACCCCATTTTGGAAAGTACACCCCTCAAAGAATTCATCTTGGTGTGTGGTGACCATTTTGACCCCACAGGTATTACAGGAAAGTATTCAAAAGAAGACAGTAAAAATGAAAAACTCGAATTCTTCCAATAATATGTTCGTTTAGTTTGAAATTTCTCAATTTCACGAGGAACAAGACGAAAAAAAGTACCCAAAAATTTGTAACGCAGGTTCTCCTGAGTACAATGGTACCCCATATGTGGGCATAAACTACTGCATGGGCACACAGGAGGGCTCAGAAGGGAAGGAGCGCCAATTAGCTTTTTCAATGCAGATTTTGCTGCAGAAGTTTCCGAGCGCCAGGTGCATTTGCAGTGCCCCTGTAGTGCCAGCGGAGTAAAATCTCGCCATAAGTCACTCCATTTTGGAAAGTGCACCCCTCAAAGTATTCATCTTGGTGTGTGGTGACCATTTTGACCCCACAGGTATTAGAGGAAAGTATTCAAAAGTAGACAGTAAAAATGAAAAACTCAAATTTTTCCAATATTATGTTCTTTTAGTTTGAAATTTCTCAATTTCACGAGGAACAAGAGGAAAAAAGTACCACAAAATTTGTAACGCAGGTTCTCCTGAGTACAATGGTACCCCATATGTGGGCGTAAACCACTGTATGGGCACACAGGAGGGCTCAAAAGGGAAGGAGCGCCAATTAGCTTTTTCAATGCAGATTTTGCTGAAGAAGTTTCCGAGTGCCAGGTGCGTTTGCAGAGCCCCTGTAGTGTCCGCAGAGTAAAATCTCCCAATAAGTCACTCCATTTTGGAAAGTGCACCCCTCATAGAATTTATTTTGGGGTGTGGTGAGCATTTTGACCCCACAGGTATTTGAGGAAAGTATTCAAAAGTAGACAGTAAAAATGAAAAACTCGAATTTTTCCAATAATATGTTCCTTTAGTTTGAAATTTCTCAATTTCACGAGGAACAGGAGAGAAATGTCACCCCAATATATGTAAAGCAGGTTCTCCTGAGTAGAACAGTACCCCATATGTGGGCATAAACCACTGTATGGGCACACAGCCGGGCTCAGAAGGGAAGGAGCGCCAATTAGCATTTTCAGTGCAGATTTTTCTGAAGAAGTTTCTGAGCGTTTGCTGAGCCCCTGTAGTGTCAGCAGAATAGATTCCCCCCAAATGTCACCACATTTTGGAAAGAGCACCCCTCAAAGAATTCATCTTGGGGTGTGGTGACCATTTTTACCCCACAGGTATTAGAGGAAAGTATTCAAAATTGGCCAGTAAAAATGAAAAACTCGAATTTTTCCAATAATATGTTGGTTTAGTTTGAAATTTCTCAATTTGACGAGGAACAGGAGAGAAAACGTACCCCAAAATCTGTAACGCAGGTTCTCCTGAGTAAAACGGTACCTCATATGTGGGCATAAACCACTGTATGGGCACACAGCAGGGCTCAGAAGGGAAGGAGCGCCAATTTAGAGGAGCAAAACCGCAGCTAGTAATGGTTATTAGAATAGCGCAGTTACTAAAATAAAATAAAAAAAATTAGATTACAGGTAATGTGGGGTGGTTACGAACAACCTGGGGTGGTTATGGGCAACCTGAGGTGGTTACAGGTAATCTGGGGTGGTTACGGACAACATGGGGTGGTCACGGGCAACCTGCTGTGGTTACAGGCAACGCGGGGTGGTTACGGGCAACGCGGGGTGGTTATGGGCAACGTGTGGTGGTTATGGGCAACAAGTGGTGGTCACGGGCAACCTGCTGTGGTTACAGGCAACGTGGGCTGGTTACAGGCAACGTGGGCTGGTTACAGGCAACGTGGGCTGGTAACGGGCAACGTGGGCTGGTTACGGGCAACCTGCTGTGCTTACAGACAATCTGGGATGGTTACGGGAAACGTGGGGTGGTTACGGGCAACCTGCAGTGCTTACAGACAATCTGGGGTGGATACGGGCAACGTGGGGTGGTTACGGACAACCTGCAATGCTTACAGACAATCTGGGGTGGTTACAGGCAACGTGGGCTGGTTACGGGCAACCTGCAGTGCTTACAGACAATCTGGGGTGGATACGGGCAACGTGGGGTGGTTACGGGCAACCTGCAGTGCTTACAGACAATCTGAGGTGGATACGGGCAACGTGGGATGGTTACGCGCAACCTGCAGTGCTTACTGACAATCTGGGGTGGTTACGGGCAACGTGGGGTGGTTACGGGCAATGTGGGGTGGTTACGGGCAATGTGGGGTGGTTACGGATAAACTGAAGTTCTTATAGGCAATCTGGGGTGGGTACCTGTAATCTGACATGGGCACCGCAATCTGGAGGGGGTCATTGGCAATTTGGGGTGGTCAGAGGCGACGTGTGGTGGTCAGAGGCGACGTGTGGTGGTCAGAGGCGACGTGCGGTGGTCAGAGGCATCATGGCGTGGTCAGAGGCATCGTGGCGTGGTCAGAGGCATCGTGGCGTGGGCAGAGGCATCGTGGCGTGGTCAGAGGCAACGCGCGGTGGTTACGTGCAATCTGGGGGGGGTTACATGTAATCTGGCATGATTACGGGGAACCTGGGGGGTTATGTGCAACCTGGAGGGGTTACAGACAATCTGGGATTGTTACTGATAAACTGAAGTGCTTATAGGTAATCTGGGGTGGGTACATGTAATTTGGGGTGGTTACGGGCAATCTGGAGGGGGTCACTGGCAATTTGCGGTGGTTACGGGCAAAGTGCGGTGCTTACGGGCAACGTGCGGTGGTTACGGGCAACGTGCGGTGGTTACGGGCAACGTGCGGTGGTTACGGGCAACGTGCGGTGGTTACGGGCAACGTGCGGTGGTTACGGGTAATCTGGGGAGGGGTTAGGGGTAATTTGGGAGTAAACTGCAATTATTACTATAATAAAAAGTGTGTGTTTTATTTTTTGTATGTTTGTCACTTTTTGTACTTTACATATTCATTTTCACTGTATTACTATGATTACTGTGATATTTTCTATCACAGTAATCATAGTTCAGTGACAGAGACCAAATTGGTCTCTGTCACTTTAAATTTTCAGAGTTGGCTGGTTGTGAAGCGCATGCGCACTTCATAACCAGCCAGGACGTCGAGGAGGAAGGAGCTCCGTGGATCCGGTGAGTATATGGGGAAGGGGGGGTGACTGGGGGACGGGGGTGACAGGGGGGGTGGGGGGGCGACTTGGGGGGTGGGGGGACATCACTTTTTATCCCCTGTCACCAATCATTCATGGTGACGGGGGATAAAAAGTGCCGGGAGCACATGGTACAAGCGATCAGCGGTATATAGTATATACCGCTGATCGCTTGTACCGGGACCAAACAGGGGGGTCCCCGATGACTGCCCCATGCTCTCCGCTACCTCCGGTGGCGGAGAGCATGGGGCTTTCATTCCTTTTAACTTTTTCATTGCTGTGAACCGACGTTAGTCGGTTCACAGCGATGGCGGCGGCCATCTTGGAAATGATGGCCGCCGGGGGAGGGGGGTTAGTTATCGGGGCACTAGGGGGGTCTGATCTGGGGTCTGATATACACTTATTTCATCTCCCCCCGCCGTAGATTCACGGCGGGGGGAGATGAAAGGCGGCGGCAGCACCGGTAATCCCCTTTACCGACGGCCGCCGCTATAACGTTAATAGCGGCGATCGTCGGTAAGGGGGGGGGGGGCGGGACGGACCGCACACACTGCCCCAACCCCTCAGCTACCTCCGGTAGCCGGGGGGATGGGGTGGGGGCCGTCTCGGCCCCGCAGCCTTATTCTCTGCCATCGCCGTAAAAAGCTGATGGCAGCAGAGTAAGGACCATTAGTGACCGCCGTAGAAAGCCGTATCGGCGGTCACTAAAGGGTTAACCATACTTCTTATACCACTCTTATATTTCTCCTTGTTCATAGTGCTTTGGGTTTTGTTGTTATTTTTATCATTAGGTTAGGTTCACACTTCTGCTGGAGCTCCACTCTAAACCTCCGACTGAAAGTTTGTTTAAGAATGGACACAACCTGATTGATGCCTGAGAGATCCCCTTAACTTCTGTGTGTTACATTTGGTTTTGGTTTTTTATTTTGAGTGGAAATAAATTACTCCATCAAGTATTTTTTATCCACTGCAAAATAAACAGAACTTGCAACGGAGCTTCCCGAACTGAGCTCCAGATGAAGGAAAAGCCTTACTGTATATAGAATTGGAATTTGTTGTCTTGTGGCTAATTTCATTTTTTAAAGTTTTGTGCTGCTTTGTTTATCTAAGTTTTAAAACTTTCGAGTTTTTATTGCTAGGGAGAGTTGCCATTGCCAGTTTCAGTCTTCACTTTTTGCTGTTCTTATTTTTGTTGTCTGCCAGTATTAGTATGTGCTTTGTTTTTCATTCTTGTGAACAGAACATTTGGTCATATTTGTTTTCTGAGAGCCACAGAATATTTCTGTGAATGATGTATACGTTTGTCTGTTTGTGTCTGTGTCTTTCTCTTACTTTCTTTCTCTGCTGGCCAGCAAAACCTCTTTCTATCCACTATTATTTCTGCAGACAGACAAGTGCAGCATTTCCCACCAGCACACACATCCACCAGCATACAAACAGCATCACAGATTACCAGGAGGAACCATAAGGGAGGGGGTGCTGGGTTTATATGGAGCACTGACCTGATTACTGCCAGGTGAGGCTGAGCTGGAGCTATGCAGCTATAGTGGGTTTTGTATTCCTGGTTATTTTGTATATTTCTATGTTATTTATTTTCACAATATGTATTATAATTTTATGCTGTGTAAGAAAAGGACAAGTTTGTAGCACTTTAATGTTTAAATCTAGACTGATGTGTATATTTCTTTAAGAGTGTTGCATTTTGGGTAAATTGGGTATAAAGACACTTGGAATCCCTAGGTTTAGAGAGTCTGGCTCAGAGTATGTGAGCTGGGAAAGCAGGGTGCTGCTTGATACCAAGGCAGCTGCAACAAACCCTGATCTGCTGTATATTATTTGTTTTGTTATTTTGCTTAAAATAAAGAAGAAGATTTTTTTTTTGCTATGACTGACATTGCTTCTTTTTGTGACCTCAACAAATCCCACACCTCAACAAAGCCCCTATAACACGGAGCAACTGAGAGAGGCAAACGAGTGCTATCAATGCTTGCTTGTTCCTCTTTCCCCACTCGCTTGATCATCAAGGTAGCCCATAGCAGGTAGCAGCAGTCTGCTGCCGCCGCTCCTGTTCCGTGGAGTGACGGCAGCCAGGGGCATAGCTAGGATTCATGGGGCCCCATAGCAAAAAACTGTAGGGGCCCCATGAATTCTGTACACTCCCCTACCCTCCACTGCCAAACACAGACAATGACGCACATATACTGTATACACACAGAGGCACCATTTACATATATACAGATACACCACTGACATATACACATATATACACTGTAATGTGATTACACTAGTGCAGATGTATAATCCATGAGTAGACTGTATACAGGGAAATCCTCTCAGTGTAATAAGAAATACTGAACCAGAAATAACATCTGCTGCATTTTTTTAATGGTGGGTTCTTTTATTAGAGCCCAGCATTAATAGAAACTGCTGCAGAAGATCTTTGGGAGCAAGCCTGTCAGCCAGTAGAGACACAGCTGACATACAAAAATACACACATATACACCAGTGCTACAGACATTGCTGACACACACACACGCACACATACACCAGTGTTACAGACTAATATATATATATATATATATATATATATATATATATATATATATATATATAGCCACATATACATACACATACTGACATGTACATATATACTCATAGATACACTCACTGACACACACAGCACTAACAGCTTCCAGGGCTTCCCCCTCCTGTAGTAGGCTGTTCTTCACACAGAGGTATTAAGGACCTTTGGGTCATGTGATAAGGTCCTTCATCCCTCTCCTCCTGTGCTGTGCAGGACCTGGCAGGTCCTGCTCTCTGTTCCTCTCCTTTTGATGTTCAGCCCGCTCACCCGGCACTACAGTAAGGGGGCTAAACAGTATATTGGCGGGTCCCACTCCCTCTCTGGGCCCCTGGGGGAGCAGTGGTCAGCTGCCAGTGGCATACAGTACCTACAATGAAGGCAGAGCAGGCTTTCTTGGGCCCCCTTCCTGCAGGGGCCCCATAGCAGTCGCCTTCCCTGCCTTCATGGTAGCTAAGCCACTGACGGCAGCAAATCGCTGCTATTATAGTTGTTTGTCTTTCAACATGTTGAAAGACAAACGACAGCAATGATCAGCCGGCTGATCGTTGCCTTCTATTACAAAGATGATTATCGGCTGTAACGGCCAATATTGTCCGAATAAGGGCAGTTTTTTTTTGTTCTGGTAAAATGAATTCTCAACTTTGGACAGTTTACACTAGTTTTAGTTTTATACAGTTTGATAAATCTGGGCCATAGACATACATACAGTAAAATAAATACGTAACTATGTGCACTACAGCTATATACTCCAGCCAGACCACTGCTTTTAGAGCAGATGGGTGGTTGGTATCCAAAACATTAAACTGTCAACAATTGGAGTTAAAGAGCAGCATATCAGGCGAAGGAGGCTAGCTTGCTAAATGAATGTACTCACAAAATTACTAATAGAGATGAGTGAACCTCGAGCATGCTTGAGTCGATCAGAACCCGAACCTTCGGCATCTAATTAGCGGTGGCTGCTGAAGTTGGATAAAGCCCTAAGGCTATGTGAAAAACATGGATATATTCATTGGCTGTATCCATGCTTTCCAGACAACCTTAGAGCTTTATCCTAGTTCAGCAGCCCCAGCTAATCAAATACCGAACGTTCGGGTTTGGATCGACTCTAACCCGAACCCGGTTCGCTCATCTCTAATTACTAACCTACAAGTTTAACTATGTCGCTTCAGATGGGAATACCCATGGGAATAAAATGCTTCTTTTTTTATCCGGCATTAGAGATGAGCGAATACGACTAGATCGAGATGGTATTCGATTGAATATTGTGGTATTGGAAAGATTCGAATTCAATCGAGTAGTCCATCGCAGTTGTCACTTTTTAAAATCCAATCATCATGCAGGGAGGCCGTGAGGGACCCTTGGACTATGCACGCAGCACGAAAACGGCGTCTACCCTCATTGGCTGAACCACATGACCTCGAATCTTAAATACTTGGCTCCCGCTTCTCGACCGCAGATGCGCTTTCAACCTAGCCAGGGAAAGATCTTGGAGCAGAGAGAGAGAGGTTTTAGTAGGGTTTTGGTTAGGCAGGCTTCCTACTGAACACAAAAGTCCTTTTCAGGGCTAAGATCAAGCGAAAAAGTCATCTCTGAATCCAAAGCACTTCTCAGTGTTAAGAAATAGATGATAGCAGCAGCAGTAGGAGCAGCATCATCAGCTGTATTCATTCCAGTACCCTGTGTGTACAAGTGACTTATAGTGTCCCTGGTTTAGCCCACTAAGGGCACGTTATACATACTGTACCAGTAGCCCAGTAAGGGCACCTGATATATACTGTTCCAGTAGCCCACTAAGGGCACCTGATATATACTGTTCCAGTAGCCCTATAAAAGGCACGTGATACATATTGTTCCAGTAGCCCACTAAGGGCACCTGATATATACTGTTCCAGTAGCCCAGAAAAAAGAACGTCACACATACTGTTCCAGTAACGTTTGTACAGCATGACGCGTGATACGCGTGAATAACATGACGCTCTACAGATGCACATTGGAATCATGTATGTAACGCTGCGCAAGAAATACAAAGGAAATGTGTGAACATTGCCATAAATGTTCGCAAAGTGTTTGCAAATATTTTTTCTTTGCAACTGCGGAGAGTGGCATTATACTGCAATTTTGGGGAGTGCACCCAGGCATGCTCCCCCTAATGTCCCAGTGTCATTCCGGAGGTGTTGGCATAATTTAGGGAGGTTTCATGGGGGACTTGGTGACCACCAAGTGGTCAAATTTGGATTTCCAAGTGAATTTTTTCCCCATAGACTATAATGGGATTGAATATTCGTTCGAATAATCGAATCTCTGTGACTATTCGATTCGAATTCTCGAAAGTAGAGTATTTCACTACTACTTTTAATGTATGTTTTCTTAAATGATGTTAACAGTGATATGAATGTCTGAATGGGCTTAACATAACTAAAATCACTAGTGATGAAGTGAAGCCTTTAGATATATATATATATATTGTGGGGAATAGCTCTGGTCGATCCTAGGTAGCAGTGCAGTAAGCAGGGTCACAGACAGGGTAACGTTCAATTTAAGTGTTTTGATTTCACACTTAGGGGGAGATTTATCAAAGGGTGTAAAATTTAGACTGGTGCAAACTGCCCACAGCAACCAATCACAGCTCAGCTTTAGGCAGTGCTGAAAGGAAAGAGGAACTGTGATTGGTTGCTGTGGGCAGTTTGCACCAGTCTAAATTTTTCACCCTTTGATAAATCTCCCCCTTAGTGTCAAAACACAAAGCAAACCTTAACAAAGGCTTAAACACAAATAAACCCTGCTCGGCTGAGCACTTACTAGTACATAACTGATCCCTGACTATACATGGGACCAGCTATCCAGCCCACGGGTACAAATAACAAAGTATGGTGTGGCCCATGCAATACCTTCAGTATTCCAGCAGATAGTTCTCAAGGTATGGCCACACTCAGCACTGCAGTAAGCTTCTTTTTAAGGCCCTGATGACCCCCAGCTGTGGGCTATGGAAGCCCAGGACTGAAGCCCGGGTGGAGTGAGCGTCCCACTGCCAACCTCACTCACTCCAGAAAAAGCAGGTCCCAGTACGTATTTTTACAATTTGCCTATGTTAGCTATGGCCAACACAGACAACCAGGCTATCAATCCTGCTTTACCTGTGTCTGGGTTAACCCCTTGGTTACCAGAGACACACCCAGGGCTTACCAGACACAGTTTAACCACTTCAGTGGCACATATCTGTGCTCCCAAACCATGCCTCTCTTACAATATATATATATATATATATATATATATATATATATATATACATATATACATATATATATATATATATACATATATATATATATTTATTTATTTTAAAGGGGTAGTGCTGCGTTTCAAAATTAATCACTAATTAACACACATTACAAAGTTATACAACTTTGTAATGTATGTTATGTTAGTGAATGGCCTTCCCCGTGTTCCCCCCCACCCACGCTAGACCCAGAAATGTGATGCACTATACTCACCTGATTCATGTCGACCCCGTCCGCCATCTTGGGACAATGATGTCAACTTCGTGAGGGCGGCAAAACCGCTCCATCCGTCCCTCATGCTGGCCGTCATCAGCTGCTCAGCTGCGATTGGCTGAGCACAGTTATGCTTAGCCAATCGCGGCTGAGCAGCTAATGACGCACCATAGGGGGGCCGGCATTGGAGATGGATGGAGCGGTCTCCAGATGCCACTGGCCGATCTGTGACACGGCTGAGTTAAAGAACAGCCGGTGTCAGTAAAGTTCATGAGTAGCGGCCAGATGAACTTCATTTCTTTAGAATAGGGATGTGTGCACATTCAGGTATGCCCGCACTCCAATTACCCATCTTGACTGCTCTGTCGGTCTTGTGCGGACGCTATTCAATGAAAAGCAGGTGCACAAAATTGACATGTCAGTTTTTTGTGTGGCCACAAGAAATCCCGAACAGAGTGTATAAAGAGTGTATACACTCTGGCTGGGATTCCATTACAATCAATGCAATGTATTTTTTCATTTAACCCCTTAGGGACCAAGCCTGTTTGGGCCTTAATGACCAGGCTCATTTTTCAAAATCTGACCTTACTCACTTTATGCGCTTATAGCTCAGTGATGCTTTAACGTTTACTCGCGATTCTAATATTGTTTTTTCGTAACATATGGTACTTTATGTTAGTGGCAAAATTTGGTCACTGTCTTGTGTGGTTTTTTGTGAAAAACATCAAAATATAATGAAAAATGTGAAAATTTTGCACTTTACGAACTTTGAAATTTTTTGCTTCTAAAAAAAAAAGGCACATGACAAAAATGAGTAAGTAAGTCACATTATCAATATGTCCTCTTCATTCTGGCTTCATTTCGTAAACATATTTCACTTTTTTAGGGTGTTACGGGGCTTAGAAATGTATCAGCAAATTATCAAATTTTCATGAAATTTCCAAAACTGATTTTTTTAGGGACCAGTTTTTTTTTTTAAGTTGATTTAGGAGGCTTATATACTGGAAACCCCCATAAGTGACCCCATTTTGGAAACTAGACACCTTAAAGAATTAATCTAGGGGTATAATGAGCATTTTAACCCTACAGGGGCTGGAGTAAAGTATTCACAATTAGGCCGGAAAAAAATGGAAAATAGAAATTTTCCAATAATATATTTGTTAAGATTAAAGTATCTAATTTTCATAATAAACATGAGAGAAAATGCACCCCAAATTTTGTAAAGCAGGTTCTCCTGAGTACAATGGTACCCCATATGTGGGAGTAAATAACTGTATGGGCACACAGCGGGGCTCAGAAGGGAAGGAGCGCCTATTAGCATTTCCAGTTCAGATTTTGCTGAAGAAGTTTCTGAGCGCCAGGTGTGTTTGCAGAGCCCCTGTAGTGTCAGCAGAATAGAACCCCCCCAAAGTCACCCTATTTTGGGAAGTACACCCCTCAAAGAATACATCTT